>NW_012130066.1:12535814-12547719 GCF_000143395.1 Atta cephalotes | reverse complement strand
ACGGAAGCAAAGTTGTACACCTAATATATTTTCGGTACTTAAAATTATTTATTATAATTATTATTGTATTAAATTATAAATATAAAATATTGTCTATATAAATACAAGAAAATTGTCTGTATAATAAACAAAAATTTTAATAACGAAAGTACTAGCAATATATTTTCATTATTTGCATGTTTTATCGAAATAATATTATTATTTCGTACCGTGCCGACACTGACACTGTAGTTCACCGCTGAAATTCCGAAGTTCTGCGTTGTTATCGCTTGTTGTAGCAACGAGCCACTCTGTTATTAAATAAGATCTGCAGATTTGGACGTGAGTCGCTGCGCTTGGACTCTCTTTGCGCTTTGTCTCTCGATTCTCCTCTGATTCTTTCATCATTCGTGTGACTTTATTTTCTATGTCTATTTTCAAAATAAAGTCTTTTTCTTCTTTCAATTATATCCGTGTTGTTCATTTCTGCGGGCTGGCATGAACGCGAATGCGAGAACATCTCCGCGAGCTGGACGCCCGGACGTAACATTTTGAGGACTCCCGTGTCCAAGATCGTGTAATGATTCGTTCGCCAATCATTACGAGGAAAAGAGCTCTAATGGAAAATCCGCAGGAAATGATAGTTCAGCGAGAATTGGAGCAAATGACCGAAGCGATAGTACAGTGAGTCGCTACAGAAGAAGCTTTTTCCGTCACATCGACGCTTCAAGCTATATTACGAGAGGTACAATAGCTACGTGAGGAACAACGTCGAACAAGAGCCGAATTTTCGGAGACGTTGCGACAGCGGGACGCAGAGGTTGCACGACAGCAGCAACGACAGGAGGAATTTGCGGCGATGTTGCGTCAAAGGGATAGCGCAGCTATTGCGCAGAGACTGAGATTGCGCAGCTACAGGAAAAACTGCGAGGGATTCCTGCAAACCAGCTAAGTCTCTCTAATATTTCTAATAATGATCCACTATTCTGTATCGATGGACATTTCCGTTGTTGCCGTCAGTAACATTGTGCATGTCAATCCTGTCGCGAATATCGTCAACTTCCCTGATTTCGATCACGAGTTAATCGCGCGAATTCTGTTGCGAGCGCTGCCAACTTTATTGACTCCAATGTAAATGTCGCCGGTTGTACAAATATAGTGAATCATCATGTATTGTCCGCGCATTCGGTCATGTCGATCCTGCACTACTTCGCGGGGGGAGGGGGCGGGGGGCATCCATGAAACTGAAACCAGACACTTATGACGAAAGTGCGCCCTTATGCAGTAAGTTTTTCACACAATTCAATCTCATCATCCGCACAAATCGTTGGGAAGAGGAAACAAAGATCGCTATCTTGGTTTCGTGTTTGCGGGGCAAAGCGCGTGCAATATTGGAAAGCAAAATTTAGAAAACTTACAATTTCGGTGAAACGCATTCGTTACAAAACTAATATTCGCAGTTTACTAATAGAAAACAGAAATTCGGAGAAAATATCGTTTCTTTGGGTTCTGACATAGAAAGGTTATTACAATTAGCTTATCCAGAGAATCCCGATTCGATTCGCAAAAATCGCATGCGCGCAATTTGTTTCCGCAATCTCTTTCCGACGGATTTGTAAAAAAAGCTGTCCAAATGAAGGAGATAAGAATATCAAAAGAGGATCGTTAAGGATAGCAATCGAAAGAAAGAAGGCAATAAAATTGATTCAAGAAGATAATTTTCAATATAAAAAAGAAAATAATTTAAATTTCGAAAGAAAACAAGGAAATGATTTTACTAATTATTTACTATTAATTACTAAAAAAGAAAAGAATCAAACTGAAGAGAAAAATGGGGAGAGAGAAGAGAACAAAACTAATGGAAATAAATTTAAAAGATTTCCTAAGAATAAAATTTTCCTAAGAATAAAATTTTAAGGGGAATAGAAGTAATAAAGAATGTTGGAAATGTGAAAAGGAAGGGCATTTCCGTTCTGAGTGGCAAAGCGGAAATAGTCGAGTTTTATGGAGAAGGCTCAACTAAAATAAAAGAATTCCTGAAAAATATTTATCATTTGAATGACTTATACTTTGGTGACACTAAAGATAAGTTATGTATTTACTATGATAATTGTTGTAATGTGCTAATTTACATTCTTTCAGGAAATATTCTTATTCTACTAGAAATAAACAATGTTTTAATAACTGGTGTATTAATCTTTGTCCTTATAACTGTTGTATTAACCAATGTTCTTTCAGAAAAAATAGAATTAAGAATAATGTGAAAGATTTTTTATGATTTGTTATGAAGACAAGTTAATGATAAATCTTGTCTTCTCAGAATTGGTAGCTGAGCTCCAATATTTCAATTATAAATAGTAATTTTGTTGAATCATGTAAACCGAAAATTATAATTGACAACTGTAATGTTAAATATATCCCGGGAGAACAAATACCAATTAGATACAAAAATAGTTTGACTTGCAAAATACTGTGTTGAGATACCAATGTTAATAGCCGAAATAAATGATAATTGTATCTTAGGTGTCGATTTTCTTAAATTACTTAATTTACAAAATATTTTTGATTACGTTTTTCTCGGATCAATTTCTGATATTGACACTGATTTTAAATGCACTCGCGTAGAAAGTATTGCGGTTGCTAGAGTTCCGTTTGAATTTGGTGACGCTTTTTGAGGAGAGTTCGCGCTGTTTAGGGAACCTCGAAAAAGAAAACTTTTCCAGTTTTCTGAACGAATTTTATGATTCTCTCATGATATTCTCTATTATATTCTCTATTATATTCTATTATATTCTCTCATGATGTTATTGCGAGGAATTATAAATTTGGGGAACATGTTATTAATGTGAAAGATTCTTCCTCCATCAAGTAGGTACCTCGTCGTATCCCTTTGCAAATGAGAAAAGAAGTGGATAAAATTATTATAGAAATGGAAAGACAAGGAGTAATTGAGGAATCCAGTCCATGGGCCTCACCAATGGTATTAAAAAGAAGGATGGTACAATAAGATTCTGTGTAGATTATCGCAATTACGATAAAAAATTAATGCAATTAATTTTTTATCGTAATTGCGATAGAAGACTCTTATCCCTTAATCAAGGATAGATGATATACTCGACCAACAATTATATCAGGTAACAATTGGTTTTCTACTTTGAATTTAAAAAGTGGATACTGGCAGATTAAAATTCGTTCAGATAAGGAGAAGACGGCTTTTTCGATTGGTAACGGATTGGTAACGGTTTTAAAGTCATACCTTTCTGTCTTTGTAATGTCCCCGCTACATTTAAACGTACAATGGAGCAGATTTTGAAAGGCTACCTTTTTAAAATTTACTTATCTCGATGATGTGATTATTTTTGATAAAAATTTTGAAGAAATGTTATCTAACCTAGAAAAGATTTTTTTCCATCGTTTTAGGAAAACAAATTTGAAAATTAATCCACAAAAATATATTTTCTTTAATTAAATATTTAAGTCACATCATACCAGCAGAAGGCATTGTTACAGATCCAGAGAAAATAAGTGCTATGAGACTGGCTAATCCCTCAAAATAAAAAACATTTAAGGAGTTTCCTTGGAATTTGTTTATATTGTCGCAAATTCATAAAAGGATTTTTTTCGTTTGCAAAACCGTTTTGAACTAACAGAAAATCAAACTAAGTTCGTTTGAGAAAAGAAACACCAAGGTTCTTTTAATGATTTAAAACGAGTTTTAACTTCTCCGCCGATATTAGTATTCCCTGAGACGGAAGAGGAATTTATTCTAGATACAGACGCATCAAATGAGAGAATTGGCGTGGTCCTATCATAAAAGCAGTATAGAAAGATTGCATATTTTAGTCAAACATTGAATAAAGCTGAAAGAAATTATTGCGTCACACGGTGTGAACTTTTAACCTAGTTCGGTCAGTAAAATTTTTCCATCATTATTTGTATGAATGTAAGTTTCTAATTCAGAATCACATTTCGCTTAAATGGCTGCTATCGTAAAGAATTAGAGGGACAGCTGGCGCGTTGGATGGAAAGACTACAACAATACGATTTCGAGATTGATTATTATAAAGGTTTTTCTCATAAAAATGCGGACGGATTGTCGAGACGGCCATGCGTGAGATCAATATTGCTATTGTACTAACGTGGAACTAAAAGCAGCCGCAAAGCAGGAAAGTTATGTTAGAAGAATTTTGCGGAAGACATCTGCGAAAATTGGCGTAAGGAGCAAATGGAAGATTGTATTGCTGTATTTTCTTATTTTTATCAAAAAAAGAAGCAGGCATGGGAGGTAAAGAAGTAGCTTCACGGCAAGAAGTAGCGACGAGTGATGTTTTTATCAAGGTATAATGATCTTATTAGAATATTCTCGAAATGAAGGATGATGTATTCTACAAGAAAGCCCTTAATCTGAAGAAAATAATCTTCCAATTAATTGTGCCCAGAAAGCTCATAATACAAATTTTGGAAGAGCTACATAATTCTCCTGCAGGTGGGCACCAATAAAACGCTTGACAAAGTACGGAGACGATTTTAGTGGGGAACATAAACTGGATATGGAAGAATGGTGCAAAATGTGCAAGATCAATTTAGCTAAAAAAGGTCCTTCCGATAAAGAAAAATCTCCTTTACAGACATATAATATAATATAATGTGGGAGCCCCATTCGAAAGAGTTCAATTGAACGTTTTCGGCTCTCTATCAGTAACTTCTGCTGGAAATAAGTATTTACTCGACTGTTTTAAGTGGGTAGAAGCTTATCCGCTAAAGAA
Source organism: Atta cephalotes (assembly GCF_000143395.1). Classification (NCBI taxonomy): domain Eukaryota; kingdom Metazoa; phylum Arthropoda; class Insecta; order Hymenoptera; family Formicidae; genus Atta; species Atta cephalotes. The sequence continues at coordinate 12,542,974 of NW_012130066.1, read as the reverse complement.
TATTAGATCTAAAACTATAGCAGAAACCTTTTTAAATCAAATTATTTTCAGGCACAGAGTACCTCTAGAAGTCCATACTGAGAGGAGGAACTTCGAATTGAGAATTTTTCGCGAATTGTCACGCTTTCTAGGGATGAAGAAAACGAGGACCGCTTTGCATCCGCAATCGATAGAACGTCAGCATCAAATCATCTCGAACTATTTGGCAAAATTTATCTCCGAAAATCAAAAAGATTGGGATCGATGGACTCCTTTATTTGTTGGCATATAGATCATTCAAATATAAAACTGGAATGACTTCAGCAGAGGTTTATTTTGCTCAAGATTTCCGTTTATCGACTGATTGTTACGTGGTAATCTACCAAAAACTTGAAGTTGGTTCTCCGGAAGATTACTTAGAAAAAGTGAAAAGGAAGCTGAAAGAAAGGAGTTCATGAAAGAGTAAGGAAATAAATAGATATCAAATCTTCACGAACAAAAACCTGGTACGATCTTAAAGACAGATCTATTTTGAGGAGAAACAGAAAATGTGATTATATAAGAAAGAAAGAAGGGGAGAACTCTCAAGTTGTAGAGCAATTGGAAAGGACCATATTTTGTAGTTAAGAAACTTAACGATGTTGTATATTGTATCTGTAAGTCGAACAAGTATAAAAATAAAATTGTACATTCGGATAGGCTAACACCTTATTTAGAAAGACATTTAGGAGAAACGAGTTGAAAAAAGATCAATTAATCGGAGCTATTACTTGAAAAGTATTGTAATCTTATGGTAAGCTGCGCGAGTTATTTCTCTTTCTTAGTTGCAGAGTTTATTGTGCGCAGCACAATAATGCGGTTTCGGACGGAAAAGATCTCCTTAGAGGCTTCGGTGGAAATATTTTGGACGCCTCATAGCCAATCCAGCGGGCTTGTTTTCTACGAAATCAGAAGATTAACTATGAACGCGTTTTAACCGTCGACCTTACTTTTTTAAAGGAAGATCGCCTCGTCCGGTTTTTGAACCGTGATTTTTCCGTGGGACGGAGGCGAGGATTGGAGGTGGAGATATTGCGGTACATCATTTTTTTTGTTCCTCCTCCTCCCCCTTTTCGAAAAGAGAAAAACCAAGAGCGCAAGACCTCAAGAGAAGAGGTAAGAGGGTCCTAGCGTTCTCTTCATGAAGATGGGAGGATGTCCGAGTAGGTTTTGTTTGGGGGGGGGGGACGAGGGAAATTACCCTCCAAAGAGAAATTGAAGAAGGGTCCTGCCCGGAAAGGAAGAAGGCCTCAAGAATAAACCTTGAGAAGAAAGTCGGACTTCAAGGAGACCAAAGCTCAAGAAAATTGTTGTAGCAGCACAGTAGGGAGCAGGAAATTGTTCAGGAGGAAGCTCCGAATTTCTTAGAGAGGCCAACGTTTTTAGAAGTACCATAATTGTCGGGATGATAATTTAAGAGAAGGGGGTATTACGCCCGTGCCATGCCGACACTGACATCGCCGCTCGAAGTTCCGAAGATCGCGTTGTTCAGCAACGAGCCGCTCTGTTATTAAACAAGATCGGCAGATTTGGCCGTTGCTGCGCTCTCTCGATCCTCTGATTCTTTCATCGTTCGTGTGCTCTGAGCTTACGTGTGACTGTGTTCTGTGTTTATTTTCAAAATAAACTCTTTTTTTTCTTTCAATTATATCTGTGTTGTTCATTTCTGTGGGTGGGAATGTGTGAACGCGAACGCGAGAACGTCTCTGCGAGCCAGACATCCGATCGTAACAATATTATTAAGAGAGTATATATATATATACTAATTAGAATATTTTTAATTATGTAAAATTATATTCATTTATATATATTTTTGTTAACAACATTTTGTATTTGCATACATTATGTTTTTAATTTTTATGTAGATACTATTATAATTTATAAGTTTAAATTATTATAAGATTGAAAACAGTGCGTGTTTATATATAAATTACATTTTGAAATCACAATTTGATCATTTTTTCATCATGATCAAAACATGATTTTTAATAATCATTTTGGAGTTATTTTGATGTCATTTTGATGTTATCATGACATTATCACTTTTTGTTCTACTTGGATAAAAAAATGACATAATTATAGTAAATACTTTCATTTTTAAAATAAAATTGCAATATTGTATAACTAAAAGCGAATACAATAACATATTAATTTTTTATTTTTTGTATTACAATGGTAATTAAATAAAAATCCAAGCAAAATAACAAGTCATTATGATATCAAAACGATATTAAAATGACTCCAAAATGATCACTAAAAGTCATTTTTCAATCACTTCCGATTCATTGATGTCATTTTAACATTATCGTGACTTGTTCTGTTTGGGAATATACGGTAACTGTGGGTAAGATGACGAATGTCATATGGGTAAGATGACGCTTTCATGGAGGCAGATTGTTATGTACTCACGCGTGACTTCACGTGATGTTTTCGCAATAAATAATTTGATGGTTCAAATCTTTCTTCCCACAATACAATCAATATGACTAATACATTACTATGAAGAAGAGAAGAATTATGTAATATGTACACATTGTTTCTGTATGTTATATAGTTTTTCATAATACTTTCATAATATCACGATCAAAAATTAACATTTATATTTTATAATATAATTTTCATGTTTGTCTCATATAAAATACCTATTTGATTAAAAATAATATAGACTAATTATAAATATTTTTCTGTATGATATTAAGATATTAGATTTCATGTGATATAATTGTAATATCCAAGTTTAATTCTAATGTTCTTTAATAATTTAAATCTTATTTTATTTTTGACTATACACAGTAGTAAGTAGGTTATTTTATTAATAAGTTCATTACGTAATTACTACATACAATACATATAACACATAAATATAATTATATTAATGTTAACATTTCAATAATTTTATTTTTATAAATTATATGAAGGTTTTATTTTGTTTATATTTTTATTTAAAACTTCTTATAATATATTAAAAAATAATATGAACATATAATATATTATAATAATCTTTTTAAAAGTATATTTTTAATTTAAATTGACTTTTCGTCATCTTATCCACTATTAAAAGTCATCTTACTCACATATAGGACAAGATGACGAAATTGATATGTCCTTAAAAAATTAAATTTTAAAGAATTGTATTTTATTTAACAAGTTTATAATTTTTACAAATGATAACTAAGACTATAGTGAATTTGAAAAAAATTAATCAGTCTCTTTACCTTATCACAGAAATTAGGAAAAATCGACAAACTTCGACACCTTATCCTCCTTTCCCCTATGTAGAAGTTATAATTTGTTAAAACAGTAATGACATCATTTTTGCGCAGTTTTTTATGTTGTAAAATATCTGCGCACCCTGATGAAAATTTTTCTCAGAATTTTTCATATATGTTATTTATGAATTAATTATGTTAATTATGAAAAATCATAAGATTTCTAAGATTTTTTGTAAGTGTAATTTCTGATGAAATATAAAATCTAAAAAATTTTTAAATATTTTTTAAAAATTATAAGATGAAATTTCAGAATATTTCACTTATATGAAAAATTCTGAGAGAAATTTGAGTTTTCTGAAAAATGTTCCAATAAAAAATTAAATATTCCATATAAAAATTATAAAATAAATTTTACCAGGGCAATTTTACGATGTCGTTTTTGTCTTAACGAGTTACAGAATAGGATATCATGCGCGGTTTCATCAAAAGATAGAAGACATATACCGAGGAAGAAACAAAATCAAAAGAAGCCATATTTATGACTTATTTTATTTTTGTTTAAATCTTTATTGATCCTAAGAGTTATATTTACTTGCATACTTACTTGTGACGGCTCTGAACGTGCGTGGCGGGAGGACTGGAAAGTGTTGGAGAGGGTAACATTAAGAAGGACCTGCTTATCGTTGAAAAATCTTGATAAGGACACGATCACATGACCATTTGAAAGGATATGGCATAGGCAATTTCACTTCCAGTAATATATTTCTTAAGAAACTTAAATTATAATATTGTCTTTGTTTGCTTTATTTTTTCTTTTTTCTCCACAAAAACTAATAAAACGACAAATTATTAAATAATAAGCAAATACATTTAAGAATTAACATTTTGGACTAAATAGAGTTCTAAATTTATAAGAAAAGCGCGATTAGTGTTAAGTTCTGATTGGTCATTGGAATTAGATTTAGTAGCTAGCTAATCATGAATTAATTTCTGTGTATTAACATGGCTGTTTAATGGATGATTGGTGGACTTCATAGTCTGTCTTGTAAACGCTATTTTTAATACTTTTTCTAGTATTTTTTACGATACTGACATAAGTCGATCGCGCTTTTTTGATAAATCTACGGGTGCGTTTCAAATTACATATGAAATGCATGATGTATCATTTATCTTTGTTGTTTATCAATTAATAAAAAAGAATAAAACAATACGTTATGCGCTTTGTGCATAACTTGGAATGCACCCTAAGATTTAAGGATTAAACTATTTCATTTAGTGTAATAAAATAAATAATTCAATCCAAATAATATTGATTAATGTTTTATTATATAATTTTCTATAATACGATTCTACGCTTTGCTAATTTATAATTTAGAAGAATTCCAAATTAGAATATGTATTCATATGCCAGTGAGAGTTAAAATTTTTTGGCAGTCAGTTAGCAAATAAGATTTTGTTGATTAATATTTTAAATAAATTTATTACATAATTATAATATAGGACTATAAATCACTCAGGTTGTTATGTGAGTAAAAATATTTTTATAGCAATCTAAAATTTTGTACAGACGTTTCGACCTCTTGGGTCATTTTTCAATGTTCAATTATAAATTTAAAAAAATCGTAAAACTATGCAAGATATTCAACAATTAAAATATGATAAGCGCATGTTATATTTGCATGTTGCAAGTGGAATAATTGGATAAGGCCTAGATACAAAGCAGCATAACCATTGGAATTTGATGTTAGACGAATTCAGAAGTCACATAATAATCGCAAGTGATATAATCATACAGAGTTACCGATAACTTTTTTAATTTATAATTGAACATTGAAAATGACCCGATAGAGGTCGAAACGTCTGTATACAATTTTAGATTATTTATAAAAATATTTTTACTCACATGACAACCTGAGTGGTTCGTAGCCCTATATTATATTATTTAATTTATTTAATTATTTGAACCGTTATTATTTATTGAATTAATATTTTGTTAATGAATTTACCGTTGAGATTACTCATCGCTTTCTTTGGATATTGATTAGCGATATTTTTAATTAAACGCTCCTATTCCTGTTATGTTAATTATTATACTAATATATAACATCATTACTAAAAGAAGATGTAGTTTTTTTACTGTAAATATTTTGTTTATAATATAAACAAGACCTTATAAATTATTTTAATTTTATATTAATTAAATAACATGCATCTGAAAATTTTTAGATCATCTTTTAATATATAATATATAATATAGAGAACTAATTGTAAGATTAATGCTAACCATTGTTAGAAATATCGATCTTCGTAGGCTTCGTATGTTTTTTCGTCATGACGCACAAGCGCATGAATCATGTGTATACATGGGGAAGGCTCCAATTGTACACATCGCATGTTGCATGCATCGCTAATTGGCTAATTTAAAAATAAAATATTCTTATTGATAAAGCAGTAAAAAATTATTAGGCACCTCAGCTGATATGAATAATGTGCAATCGGGATTGTAGGCACGGGATCTTCCCCATATATGTGATATCCACGATTTGCACAGTTTTCGAACATTGTTCGGCTCGAAGAGCCTATGCATTGGAGATTTGCTATTTTGATCGGAGGCTGATATATGTTAAAAAAAAAATTGCATAGGATTTCATTCGTACATTACGATCATTGTTGCATACTTTCTTTTCACAATAGTTATTCTGGTTAATTATTGCTTGATTGCACTAAATTCGTTTAGTAACAGAATTGTTATTCATAACGAGCCGGAATTCGGCTCATAGTATGCTGTACATTCCATGACAATAGCATAATTAATTGATAAATACATTACCAACTTTCGGTTGTGTTCCAAAATTTACTACCAGTATTAAAAATCTATAATTCACGTTACGTGCATAGATTTTCAGTATTGGCAGTAAATTTTGAAACACAGTCTCCTTAGACAGTGTAGATATATACATACATACACGTTGCACACGAACATCGTTACGAACGACGCAGACGCAAGCAAATTGCGCGAGCATCATTAAATAGTGAAATTAAAGCCGCAACAGACTTTTGTATAAAGATAATTCTACAATTGCATAAGCGTTAGTTATAAGTAGTATAGTTGTAAGAATTAATCAATCACAGTCAAGTACTAGGTAATAAATTTTCTATGCATAAATATATATAAATTTATATAAATATATATAAATATGTATAAACATAAATATATATAAATATTTATAAACTTATATAATTATATGTATATGTCTATACATGTTCATACATACTTTTTTCTTTTGTAAAATTATTTTTAATGCAATAAAAATAATAATATTAAGAATTTTTATTTTTTTGGTCGCATATATGAGAACACAATACTAGAAAGTAAATGCCTATAATGGTCGAAACTAGAAGTGCTTAAAGGCTTAAATAATTCAATCTTGAATTACTATGTATACTATATATTATATACTCATATACAAATATGGTATATACTCATATATACCATATTTGTATCTTTTGAACTGCACGCTGAATTGGTTTTTCGGATTATAAACGCAATTAAACTATTTGTAATAATCGCAAATTAAATTGATAAGAAATTTTAATAATTTGGTGCTCAAGGCATCATATTATAAAGATGTTAATATGTTGAAAAACTTAATAAAAATTTATTGCGAAAAATATTATCTCAGCCGAGACTTGAATCCGGATCTCTTAGTATTTCATATGAGCATCCTAAGCCATTAGACCATCGAGGCCTTAATAATATTCTTCGCAATAATCAATACATGTAAGGAAACAACGATTTTCTTTCAGGCGATGTAATATAAACAATATTAAGAATCTTTATTTTAGACCGCATATGTAAGAATACAATTAATACTAGAAATTTAAAATGCCTATATATATATATATATATATATATATATATATATATAC
>NW_012130066.1:12529125-12535201 GCF_000143395.1 Atta cephalotes | reverse complement strand
AATGTATACATAGTATACATTGTAATGTATATATAGTATACATTCAAGTTTGAATTATTAAAGCAATGAAGATCCAGCTTCGATCGTAATAAGCATTTTATATACATTACAATGTATACTATGTATACATTCAAGTTTGAATTATTAAAGCAATGAAGATCCAGCTTTGATCGTAATAAGCATTTTAAATTTCTAGTATTAACTATTTATGTTTAACCATTCTACGAGTAAGACTGAATGCCAAAATTCGAAAGAAAAGTGTTGCAACCTTTCTGTAACCGACTGCACATAAAAAAATCAACTAAAACAAAATTCCTCTTTTCTATGAAATAGAAGGAATGGAAGGATTCTGATTGATTGATTCTCTTATGCATTGTGTTATGCAAAAATCTGTGCTGCTTTAGTGAATATCCTATGTGAGCGGAAAATCCATGGTGAAATAAGAAAGGTGAGCTGTTGCGCATAAAAGGCGGAAAAAGAGTGGGGGACACAAAATGACAACCACTTTGGACCAGCGAAGCGCACAAATTTCAAACGCACATAATACTGATCAGAAATTAAATGATTGGAATCCAATATGATTGATTGTTAATTCCTCTTACTTTTGGTCTATTGCACATCCACGGAGATAGCTCACCTTTCTTATTCCATCATGGAAAAATCGAAGATTTTCCGTCAGCCGGAGATTGGTCCCGAAAACGAAGTCTCCGGTTGAAAATTAAAGACCAGGCAACTACTGGTACGCGAGAGCTATATTTATATTTTGTGTTAGTAGTCAGCACATATTCTAAAACATTATTTACACGTATTATAACGCAATAACGATGTAGCAAGATATAATATACTTTTATAATATTATCAGCAATGGACCTCGAGTAATCGCCGCAATTATCGAAATACATTATATATAACGCTTTTTCTTGGTCCTGCTGTTTTTTTTATATTGCTAGACAATAATAAGTGTAATTCGATAAGTACAAATAGTATTCGCTTGAAGGAGCTCCCAACTTCGTCTCTCGCTTAACATTAATTTGCACAGAGTTGGCAAGTAACGTGTTATTATTTGTAACATTACTACTATAAGTAACTTTTTTTGGTAACAAATGAATAACGACACATTTACATTTACATTTTCTTCTAAGTAACGTTCATGATAACGCAATTATATTTTGAATAACGATTGTACTAGTTACTTTTATCGTTACTTCATTTCTGGACACATAAGGACGTGTTCGGATTCCCACCTGGTTCTCTGGATGTCTTGTCATCCTTATTTAACGTTTGGTAAACAATAAGTGATACTTGAGAATCTGGATCCCAGCATAAAAGTTTTAATTATAATTAGAGCGTATACACGCACACACGCACGTACCCATATAGTACATAATATCGCAATAATATTGCAATATATCAGAAATATTACATATTACAATGTATCTCACAAAAATATCATTGAAGTATTATACATTGGTAACTAATATTGAAATATCATAGTAATATTATAGCAATATGACGTTTTAAATAGCAGAGTGACATTACAATTAATAACGCTTTTGTTTTATTAACGTCAGAAACGTCATTAAGATGTTATTAAAATATCAAATTATATACATATATTAGATGTACAACTTTGCTTCCGCCGTTTTCCTATAGATAGCTTTAGCGGTGGTCGAAATAAATAGATCATAGACGTCATACAATAAACTTGGACATCTGTCAACATAACTCCATAGAAACAATAGTCGATTTGTGTCTGCATCATAAAGTTATTCTCGATTGAAAATGTCAGTTTACGAGCCAAATTCTCGTCATTTGTGGGAGGTTTTAATTTTTTGCTTCAATATGAAGAAATCTGTGGCTGAGGCTCATCGAATGCTCTCAAATACTTATGGTGAAGCCGCTATTAGTGAAAGAATGTATCATGAGTGGTTTCAACGCTTCAAGAACGGTGATTTTGATGTCGAAGACCGGCATAGCAGTAGAAGAGAGAAGGTTTTCGAAGATGCAGAATTGGAGGCATTACTTGAGCAAGACTCGTGTCAAAATCAAAAAGAATTGGCACGATCATTGGGAGTGACTCAACAAGCCATTTCAAAACGCCTCAAAGCCATGGGAATGATTCAGAAGCAAGGAAATTGGGTGCCATACGAATTGAAGCCGAGAGATGTTGAACGGGATTTGTTTGTTTGTGAACAGCTGCTTGAAAGGCAAAGACGGAAGGGATTTCTGCATCGCATTGTGACTGGGGACGAAAAATGGGTTCATAATCTCAAGCGCAGAAAATCATGGGGAGTTCCCGGCCATGCTTCCACGTCGACGGCCAAACCGAATATTCACGGCTCCAAGGTCATGCTCTGTATTTAGTGGGACCAGCTCGGCGTAGTGTATTATGAACTCTTAAAACCGACTGAAACAATCACAGGTGATCGATATCGAACGCAATTGATGCGTTTGAGCCGAGCATTGAAAGATAAACGGGCGCAATACAACGAGAGACACGATAAAGTGATTTTGCAGCATGACAATGCTCGACCCCATGTTGCGAAAGTAGTCAAGACATACTTGGAAACGTTGAAATGGGAAGTCCTACTCCACCCGCCGTATTCTCCAGACGTTGCTCCCTCTGACTATCACTTGTTTCGATCAATGGCACACGGCCTGGCTGACCAGCACTTCCGGTCTTATAAAAAATTGGATTGATTCGTGGATAGCCTCAAAAGATGACCAATTTTTTCGACGCGGGATTCGTACGCTACCCGAAAGATGGGAGAAAATAGTGGCCAGCGATGGACAATACTTTGAATCATAAATATATAACCAGTTTTTTACAATAAAGCCTCGAATTTTGGAAAAAAAACGGCGGAAGCAAAGTTGTACACCTAATATAATTTTATAAGTGATATTTAATTAATTATAACTTTTTCGTTTTATTATAATATTATATAATAGTTTTGTATTGACAATTAGTATTATTTCCTAATTAATATCATATGGAATAACTTTTAAAATAATATTAAATATATTAATTCATATAAAATATATTAATTCAATAAATCCTTTTAAAAATTCTTTAAAATGTTTTAATTTTTCCCAATAGATATAAACATTACATAAATATCACAGAAATATTACATAATATTACAGTGATATTTCTGCGATATGTTTCAGTAATATTCCTGTGATATTCATTTTCGCGAACATTGTAATATTATTGACATCTCAGTAATATGTCAGCGACATTTCACTGTAATATTACAACAGAAAAATGATATTGTTATGATATTATGTGCTATGAAAGTATTGAGTTGTCCGGAAAGTTCGTGCCGATTTGGAAGGAAAATTGAAACGCAGAAAATTTAAATATACAAAATTTTAATATACATTTATTAAATTATATAGGTGCCATTCTGTTCTACAACCTTTCTCCATCTTTCAGGCAACTTGAAAATTCCGTCGTTCTAGAATCTCTCAAGTTTTTCAGCGAAAAACTTTTCTAAGTGATTTTTTACCTCGACCAAAGAGTTGAAGCCTTTTCCATTAAAGAAATTTTGTAATGATCGAAATAGGTGAAAATCAGAGGGCGCGAGGTCTGGTGAATATGGTGGATGAATACGGTGGGATAGAACATTCCAATCGAGCTCCAACTTTTGTCGAGTTATCAAAGACACATGGTATGGCCGCGTATTGTCCTGATGAAACGCCCTTCTGATTCGCTATTTCTGGACGTTTTTGTTCAATTGCTGTCTTCAATTCGTCTAATTGGGAACAATACTTCTCTGAATTTATCGTCTCGTTGTTTGGTAAAAGCTCCTAATATAGGATCTCTTTCCAATCTCACCAGACACAGAGCACATGACCTTCTTTGGATGAAGACCGGCTTTTAGGATGGCTAAAGGTAGTTCATTCCGCTTTCCCCAAGATCTTTTTCGCTCAACATTATTGTAAATGATCCATTTTTCATCCCCCATCCATTTTTCAGTACTTGCTTCAAAAATGGTGTCTCCTCGTTGCGTTTATAGAGCGAGTCGCAAATGGAAATACGATCCATCAGATTTTTCTCCGTTAAATCGTGGGGAACCTATACACCAAAACGGTTTATGTAGCCAAGCTTCACAAAATGCTTGTGGATTTTGACATATTTAACATTTCTGCTAATTTACGTATAGCGTGGGTTATTCTCGATCAGTGTTTTAATCTGATTTTCATCTGTGGTGGAGAGTCTTCTTGATTTTCAAGGTTGAAATCACCAACTTTAAAGCAAACCACTTCCGCACAGTTCTTTCAGCTGTAGCACTTTTGCCATGAACAACGCATATCTTGTTTGCTGCTTGTGTAGCATTTTTGCCTTTCCGGTAAAAGAAAAGCATTAAATGCCTAAAATGCACTTTATTTTCTTCCATATTCAAAGGCATATAAAATTGACAAAAATTAACGTATTGCAACCAAATTTTTTTTCAAGTATGCCTGAAGTACCGTCTTTTACGATATTTGTTTTCAATCGTTCTGATATATTCAGATCTGTCCTTACGACACCTAAAAATCGGCACGAACTTTCCGGACAACCCAATATATACAGAGTGGTGAGCCGCGAGGAGTGGGGATGGCTTAGCAGGCGCGCCATGCGATCGGTAGGCCATATTTTCGACAATAAATCGGTAGTAGATTGGGCGGACGCGCGTATGATTGATTATTTTTAAATGTTAATATATTGTTAACTATTGTTATATAACTATTGTGCAAACTGCAAAATGGTTGAAGACTTTTCGACTCAGTTTAATCCGCTCTACTTACGAATGAGGCTGAAATTTGATGCCATCCTATATATCAAGTATATAAGCTTAATCCGCTGTTTTTTAGCCAGAAAAACACATTTTTTTTTCCTAGAAAGCAAAAACAAATTTATTCAAAGTAACTCGCTAACTATACATTTTTCTCATCTTTCGGGCAATTTGTGTATACCACGCCAAAAAAATTCCTCATTTTTCGAGGCAAACCACTCATCAAGTCATTTTCGGACGTCTTCGTAAGAATCGAAGTGCCGCTCAGCGAGCGCGTGGCCCATCGACGAAAGCAGGTGATAATCAGAAGATGCCAGGTCTGGTGAGTAAGCGGGATGGGGTAGCACTTCCTAGTTGAGTGTCTCCAAGTAATTTTGGACCATTGTTGACGTGTGCGATGGTGCATTGTCGTGGAGGAAAATCAGCTTGTCATGTCTTTTCTGATAATACAGCCTTTTTTCACGCAGAGCACGGTGCAATTTGATCAGTTATTGGTGATAGCAGTGAGTATTAACAGTTTTACCAGGTTTTAACAGCTCGTAGTAGATGACCCTCCTGATTCCACCAAACGCACAGCATCGTCTTCCGTCCGAAGTGATTTGGTCTTGAGGAAGATGTTGATGGTTGGACGGGATCAACCCAAGATTTTTTGCATTTAAGATTCTGAAAATAGATCCACTTTTCATCGCCTGTCACAATCCGATGCAGGAACGACTTTTTTTTCTGTCTGGCAAGCAGAATTTGGCATGTGTTTTCGCTCCATTTGCCTATCGTTCAATTCATGCGGCATCCATTCCGATCTTTTGAACCTTCCCCATGGCATGTAGCCGCATGGAAATGGCTGCTTGAGAAACACCCAATTGCTCGGCAAGCATTTTTTGCGATTGGATATCGTCCTCGTCCAAAAGAGCCTACAATTGACAGTTAACCTTTCTGGGCCGATTTTCACGCTTCTTGTCACTCAGATCAAAATTGTCGTCATTGAACCGGCGAAACCAATCTCTGCACATTGTTTCCGATAAAGCATTGTCGCCATAGGCCTCCACAAACATTCGATGCGATTCGGCAGCCGATTTCTTCAAATTGAAACAGAAAAACAATGCTTCTCGCATATGCTTTTTTTTTAGCGAAAAACTAGACATGATTACGAAAAAAAAATGTATGTTGTTGTATGAAATTACTGATGTTGTGCACTGGTTATGTTGACAGATATCAAACACATAAAAAAAGTGTATTGTGATTATCTAGAAATAATCGCCAAATATTTCATGGGCCAGGTATAGAAACTAAGTTATATA
>NW_012130066.1:12520360-12527555 GCF_000143395.1 Atta cephalotes | reverse complement strand
CTCATAGGTGGCTACCCTGGGTAGCTTTGCGCTCACTAATACCACCTATGAGCAAACAGCGGATTTAAGCTTATACATCTGTATATATATATAAATATAATTTAGTTTGCTCTACCTGACCATGAAATATTTGGCGATTATTTCTAGACATCCTGTATGTATATATATATACACATACATATACATACAGGATGTTTAGAAATAATCGCCAAATATTTCATGGCCAGATAGAGCAAACTAAATTGAGTCGAAAGGTCTTCTATCATTTTGTAAATTTCTCCAATAATGAGATATTAAAGATAGTCGGAGAGTCCTTAAAGATAGTCGAATACGCGCGTCCGTCCGGCTTACTATTGCAAAGTGTATATGTTGTGGAGGTTGGCTGGTAAGCGCCCCGTGCCACGCACACCGCCGCAAGCCTTCGTAGTTTGAACGGCGCGTTTGCCAGGCTATCCCCGCTTCCTACGATCCGCACCAAGCGATCAGTAGGCGCATACACTTCGCAGTAGTATTCAGCTATTTTTAAGGATTAATATCTCGTTAATTATTGGGGAAACTTATAAAATGATAGAGGACTTTTCGACTCAGTTTAGTCCGCTCTAATCCTGCCCATGAAATATTGGATGATTATTCTCAGATACCCTGTATATCAGTTTTTTAGCTGTATTCTTCTACTAAAAAATAGAATTTTGACTTCTCTTCGGAATATTTACCCAAAAAAATCTGCATATATTAGATGCTTTTTTAAATTAATTCTCGTTGTTGACCGGGAGAGATATATTTGTGCTTTCAACATGGTCGAAAGTGACTGCTGATGTATATGAAAGTACTGTCAATAGGCTTTAATAATCAATGTGTAACATTTGATCGGATGCAAAGAACATAATTTTTTATCGCATTAAAAATGTCGAATTTTGTATCAAAAAAAAGAGTATTTGCGGGAAGTATTACTTTTTTTTAATCTTAAGAAATCTGTTGCTGAAAGTCTTCGTTTGCTAGTGGAAGCTTATGGGGTGCATGCTCTTATCTGAAACAATTTACAGAGATTTGATTTAGAAGATTTAAAAACAATGATTTTGACGTAAATGACAAAGAGCGCCCTGATCAACCGAAAAAATTTAAAGATGGAGAATTGGAGGCATTCAAGAAGATTTATGTCAGACGCTCAAAGAATTGTCCGAAACATTAAAAAATGGTGTATTTAACTGTTTAACGTCCAAATTTTATGTAATGTTGCTTGTTTTTAGAGCTTAATAGGCCGATATTGTAATTGGAAAAGGTCAATTTTACAGTATAATGTTCAAATTGTGTATAGTATTGATCGATTTTCTGACCGCAATTGGCATATTTTATCAATATAAGTGGTTTTTCAGTTTAACGACAAAATTTTAAAATGTTAATGTCAACCATTAGTAAACGTTTAAAATGGGAATGATCCAGAAGTTAGAAAACTGGGTCCCACATGAATTAAGAGAAAGAGATTGTGAAATGTTTAGCCATTTGTGAATTGCTGCTTCAGAGACAGAAGTCGTTTTTGCAACGAATTGTGACTGATGAAAAATGGATTCGTTGCGATTCTAAGTGCAAGAAAGGGATGCGTCCCGGCCAACCATCAATATGCCAAAACATAATATTCATGGAAAGAAGGTCATACAATGCATTTGATTGATTGATTGATTGAGCTTTTCAATTCTAGGGTAAACCCTTTAAAAACTGTATAACATAGTTTACAATGGTAAAGTTATAACAATGGAAATAATAATTATAAAATAAAATAAAGGAATAGATGATAATAATAATAATAATAATAGTAATAATAAAAGGAAAATGATAATAATAATAATAAAGAATAATAATAAATATAATAATGTAGAAATAAAATAATAATATAAGAAAAAAATAAAGTAAAATGAAATAAAAGAAAAGAAAAAGAGAAAAAATCGATCCTGTCAAATCCTCACACAGTATCTCAGATGACAGAAGAGAACATAGCGAAAAGAAGTAAGTAAATCGGTTTCCTTGATCATTCTGGGTAGAGAATTCCAAAGTGAAGAGGTTGCGTATGCAAAAGAGTGTTGATAAGCTGATGTTCTGCAATTCAGTACCACAAGATCAAAATGGGAGACACGAGATGTCGCACGAGATCTTGAGCAGAATCTCAACCCATCAGCAAGATACGATGGAGTATTTAGAACTGAATAAGTCAAACAATCTATTAAATAGTCCCTTCTGTCATCCGAGGGCAGCCATATCAACTCATAGAAGCAAGTTGAAGCATGTATAATAAAACGCACGTATGCGTTCACCGTCTGATCTTAAGTCTCTGCTGACCAGTCAAGTCCATGAACACCGCAGAGCAGTAATCAAAGAACAGGAAGATCAGAGAGAACATCAGCCGAACACGCAGTGAGATCGAGAGGCTTACGGTACTTCAATTACTACAAGATTCTATTCATCCTGTGGGAAAAATTCTTGACGTGGTCAGACCAGTTGAAAGTGCTCGTAAGAGTGACACCAAGGTTAATGATCTGATTGGAAAGTTCAATTGGGGTTCATTGATATAGTTCAATATTGCTTTGTTTGGATGTTGTTTACGAACCGAGCACTCCTAAGCAAGGTAGCTTTCGTCTTACTAGCGCTCAAGGTAAGAGAGTTATCCGATATCCACCGCGCCACAACTGAAATGGCTTCCTTGATCAAGGCTAGGGCTACATCCAGCAGGAGCAAAATGCAAATAAATTTGCAGGTCATCGGCATAGAGGATATGGTTACAGAGAGAGCATCTGAGATTGTATAAATATTGCAAATAATAAGGGGCCGAACACTGAATCCTGCGGTATTTCTGCAGAGATGGGCGCCCAGTTGGAGAAGCCGCCAGGTTTTTAACACATTGAAAGCGACCTATCAGGTAGAATCTGAACAGACAGCCGAAAGCAGGAAAGTTTGCATAGCAGAAGATTGACTGAGTTGAACTTTGGAAAAGTCAAATAAAATAAGTAGAGTTACTATTCTACGATCAATAATCAGCTATCATCAATGAGCTTGACTAGAGCGGTCTGCTATTGCCTCGCCGAAAACCTGTTTGAAGAGGATCGGAATTAATGAAAATATAGGTGGGAGATGAATTGATTGAAGACTGTTCGCTCAAGAATTTGTGAAAGATAATGTAGTAGAAAAATGGAATGATAATCCGAAGAAGACGAGAGACTTCTTGACTTAGGAATAAAGATAACATAGGATGTTTTCCAGATGGAAGGAAAGGATGAAAAGGTGAGATTCATCCAATCTTTGATTCACCTCATTACATAGAGTACGGAAGGAGTCAAAATTAGCAGAAGACGGGTATCTGCGAAACATCCGTCTGGCAATGTTATGTCTGCGCAAGAAAGCTGATGGACGGATTTAACCATGGAGCAGGCCTTTTTGCCTGAAATGTCCAAAGCGGAACGTGAAGGTCGTGCGTTTCCTGCAGGTATTTAGTTAAGATGTTGATTCTAACAACAAGGTCAAGCGAGTTATCTCTATTCAATACCTCCAGATTAAGAGGAGTAATCACAGTTAAGATTAGTCGAGGAGGAAGACGAAGGCATTTATAGTTAAGAGAGAAAATCGTGTATTGACAGAAAGGAAAGACTTGCTGCCGATACGACTTAACTAATGCTTGACAAAGCAGTGATCAAAGCGAGTGTGAGAGGTTGCGGTGTGGTGCGTATCAGAAAACGGTATCATATATAGGTGATTGCTGACACAAAAATCCCGCAAGGAGTTCGCATCGAATAATTAGCTATTTAGATTCATATTGAAACCGCCCATGATAATTATCGAAGGATGGGGAGGAGACGCTCAAAGTGAAACATTGCGAGATGGCCGACCTTTGGAGCTCGATATACAAGAAAAGAGGCCGACTCCTCCGCGTCCCAGTAATACATATCAGCAAGTGTGATCGCAGCAAAGCTCAGGCAATAAGGCAAGAATTTTCGCATAAGGCCGTCACGCATAAAGACCAATTCCTCCCCCGCCTCTCCGCATCCTATCATATCTTATGAGTCGGTAACCAAAAAGGTCAATGGGGACGTGAAGCTTTAATCACGTCTCCGACATGGCAATAAGAGCATAAATGCCCCGCGAGAAGTGACAAGAAAAGCGAAGGGGGGGAGAAGGGACTGGCAGTTCACGTGATACAAGCGAAGTGAGTTCAGAAGAAGAAACACCCCGAAGCGTAGAAGAAACACCCTTTAATATTAGATTGACGTCAATCCTTCCGCGCCCGCCTCCTATCAGGGCCGTAAAAGCAATCAAACGTTACAGCAACCGAGAGAGGGAAAGTCATCCCGCCAAATGATACACCGGCCGCCGGCACCGTAGGCAGGATACGGGATGCCGATGTGGATGGTAGTGGAGCTCTCGCCGCGATGCCGTCTAGGTGCGCGATACTTCTGAGCCTGATGAATGAAGCGCCGGTATGGGACCGCACATAGAATTTCCTATCCATGCTCGGTGCAACAAACCCTCCCCCATCGCACGTCGCATCTCAGCCAGGATTTTCCGCGTGGAAGCAGGTAGCCGCTCATTAACATCCATCCGAGAGTCCAGTCGCCACCTCTATACTCTCAAGCATGCCCTTCGCTCTTTTGCAACTAATCCAGTTGCTGAGAATTGTTCGACGACAGCTTAACAATCAGACGGCGAGAGCGGTCACTCTTGGCCGGATTTCTGAAACAGGAAAAAACAATGTCAGTGACTGCAGCAGAGACATGGAGGCAGCTACAGCAGCTACAACAGCACGAGAATCCTTATTAGGGAGCTCCGCGACTCTGTGAAGAATGATCTCAGAGCTGAGTTTATCCCGCTCCAGCGCCTCCAACCGTGCCTCTAGATCAGAGCCGCCACCGGAGACCGCAGATCCCGCCTTCCCCGCATTCACTTCAAGAACACGGACACGCTCGACTATGTCCATTGATTCTGGAGCTGCCGCGTGACAGAATAGAATTCGATCCTCGCCGAGAGATCACTGAGAAATGAGGTGAAGTGCTACTCACATTAAGCTCGAAAAAGGATAACTACATCTTTATCGAGGTCAGATTTTGCAGCGTAGTCTCGATGTTGATGATCTGCAGGAATGAAGAAATGAACGTCTTGAGCGAATCATTTTCTCCAGCCATGAGGCCCGCCACTGCGCCCGTCATCGAGTTACAGCTGTTAACGCGCGAAGCGCGAGGCAGACACCCGCTCAGATTATGATCTCCGCGGGCAGAGGCGTCCAGAAGCATCGGAGTCAAAAATAGTTTCGCCAGAGGAAGCACGGATGCAGTCCTCATGAAATACGTGCTTCGAGTTTCATTTACAATGAGAGTTTTGATTATAATGACGTGCAACGACCGCTGCTAAGAATCTCTTGCAGATTCCACAAGCATCATATCGTACAGAGTTTCGAAGACCGAATTATATTTGATAGTCAGTAAGTAAGATGCATGTAAAGCTGATTGCCGCTACACATAGACAGACCTTATGCGTGTACGTTAAGATGCGCGCCAGAAGTAATCGGCGAAAACAGAAATCAGTGGCGAGATTCATGGCTAGCAATCAATTCTAACGAGTGCCCTGTGAATTCCGAGACTCCGAAAATAGTGAAAGTCTCGATTGAGTTCAAGATAGCATTCACGCGCATAATAGAGAATCAAGCGTTATAGCCCTTGACAGATTAGGAAACAAAGAGCCTCGAAGGGTAACAAATGGCAAATGCAGAAAAATACACAGCAAATCGACATGTCTATCTACGTACACTTACTTAGAGAGAGTGGGATCAAGTCAGTGTAGTACCATTGCAACCGATCATTGCAACCATTTAAATCATTAATGTTGAACGCTACCGATCAGTTACTCAATTTGAGCACTCAAAGAAAAACGCTCGCAATACGCCAAAAGACGTGACAAAGTTATTATTCTTCATGATAACGCTAGAACACATGTTGCAGAATCAGTGACGGAAATCTTGGAGGCACTTGAATGGGATGTCTTATCCCACTCGCCCTATTCATTAGATGTTGCTTTTTCAGATTACCATTTTCGGTTTATTTATTTCGGATGAAGCATAGTCTTTCTAAGCAGCACTTCAGTTATTTCGAAGATATCAAAAAATGATTAGATCACTTCGAAAGAACCTGAATTTTTCTACCGCGGAATCTATTTGTTTTCCGAAAAATGAGAAAAATTGTATCTTTCGAATTAAATTGCGAAATCCTCAATACATTTAATTATGATATTTGATAAAATATACTTTTTAGGCTATTTTATTAATTGAAATTCAATTTTACATTCAATCTCATTTTTACATTCAGATTAGTGTAGTATGTAACAACTTTAATGTGCACTGAGTTCTGCCAGTGAAAAACATTATAATATATATTCTATTAATGTCAAGAAAAACAAATAACGAAAAAGTAACCACGCGTTACATTTTGAATGAGAGTATCGGTAACAAATTATTTTTGCAAATCAATAAAGAATAATGACTTAATCATTTATTAGGAAAAAAGACGATAACGATAATGCGCGGTGAGTTATTTTTATAAGGTAACGTTGCCAACTCTGCATTTGCAATATCTATTACAATATGTGATTTGTAATAATAATAACAGTAACAGCGTTAAATATTAAAATAGCAACTATATGATAGTAATATAATATTATATTAGTTGTGAAATTATAAAAATAGTAATAGTGATAATATAATAGTGTAGCATAGCGATGTTGTATTTAAATAGTACGCTATATACACAATAGATTCTGGATTAGTCGATGATGTTTGACAGATACCGTAATGACATAATTATCCGGTCAAAGAGAAATTGCATATAGCGTATTATTACTTTCAGTAATGTCAAAGTAGAATCTTCTTCCGTATGTGATGTACATTGCATTTAAACTAATAACTTTTTTCTTTCCTTTTGCGTTTGTTATAAGATGTATTCAGAACGACAACTATTTATTGAGCGCTCAGTAAGCGATCGTTGTTTTGAATGCATACATAGTAACATATCTCTTCTATTTACAAAGTAAGTAAAGTTTATAGCATTTTACATTTTTCACTTATTACTATGCTAATGGCGGCAATTTATTAGCATTACTTAGATATACATACAGCATTGCATCGTGCCGTGATGAATAGTATATATTAGGTGTAGTAAAAAGAAAT
>NW_012130066.1:12507027-12519576 GCF_000143395.1 Atta cephalotes | reverse complement strand
GTTCTGATGCTCTTTGTTTCCGACTTTTTTTGTTTAACAGCATCTAATAGAACAATAAGAGAGCGTTTATATTTTTCGTAATCTTATGATGTATGCCGTAATTGATTAATCACAGTCAAGTATTTTGCTCTCATTCGACTAAGAAGAGAATACTTGAAAATGATTGGTCAATTTTTACAGATTACGGCATATGGTAACGGCTAATATAAACGCTCCTTACGAATCAGATTGAATCATATATGTAAAAATAACCAATAGGACTCATAACGGTTGATGCTGGATCTTTAATGCTTAAATAATTCTATGTGTATACAGGATGTCTATAAAGTCTGTTACTACCTATATATATATATATATACTCTATATTTTGGAAACGGTTCAAAATTATGAAAAACCGCGAAATACGTGTTCGATCATTTTGAGGGACTGTTATTTTAAAAGGGATCGGGGAAGGAAGTTGCCTCCTAAGGAAGTGCCCCAATTTCAAATGGAATCCTCCCTATTGTAGCATATATTAGAAAGGGCATAAAAAAGAAAGTTTTTAGTTCAATTCAAGTGGAGGATGATATATTGACCCGTTCGAGAGTTATTCAGTGTCAAAGTTTGAAAAATTCTATTTGTTCTTACTTTTAATCTATTGGATTTATTGCAGTAACTATTTAGTTTCGGGAATCCAGCTCCGATGACTTTGATATATCAATTCTGAATAACCTCCAACAAGTTTTAGTTGGCGATCATTATTCATTAAAAGTTATTATCAAAAAAATTTGAAAAATGGTGTCTCTTTTTTATCATACGAAACAGAAATTTTCTGTTTCAGTATATTTTATGACTTTCCACGCGAAGCAACTTCCACCCTTCTTCCTTGCTAAAGGATGCACTTCTATAATTGTACTGTTACATATAGGTTTCGACTTTCCACGCGAAATGTCATCTTACCTCTCTCCTGCCAAGGAATGTGTGACTTTTCACGTAAAGGTCTAATTGTATAAAAAGTCATGTACCTCTTAACAGGAGCGGGGAAGTGCAATGGAAGTCGCTTTGCGTCGAAATCCATATGTAACAGTATAATTATAAAAGTCTCTTGGCAGGAGGGTACATGGAATGGAACTGGCGTCGCATGAAAAGTCGTAAAATATACATGTTTTAAAGCAGAAAATGTTTTATATATAATGAAAAAAAGACATTCATTTTCAAACTTTTTTTGTAATAATTTTTTTTTAACGAATATCGAATGGAAAAGATCAATAACCTTGACTTCTTTGAGGTCAATAACCAGGACTTCCAAGGTCCTGTCACTCAGGAAGTCATTTGAGGCGAACTGTGTAAAAGGAAAATTTTACTAATTTCTGTTTCATGTAATAGAAAAGAGATCATTTTTCAAACTTTTTTTGATAATAATTTTTTAACTAGAGATCCCAGTAATCAGAGTTTGGCGAATGTGGACCAAAAATGGCGGATAGAAAGAGATAACAGATATGGCTTTCTCGTATGAACTCATGCGCAAAATATCTTAGAATACGTGACAGCAATACCTGTGATAATAATATCTGAAGCAACTAATCGAGTTGATCAATTATCGAGTTGACCGAATTGTGCAATTGTAATTTTAATTTTCTCTTTGTCCGGAATCCCGAAAAGATTTCTAATCTCTTTAACACAGATTTTACTCATTTGTTTGTATCTATCTCTTTCTTTTCTTCGCACTCGTTTTCCAATAATGTACGAAGCTATTCGAAAAATACCGAGTGTAGAACCAATCAGAAGTTATGCCCGCTTTCGCCAAACTCTGATTATAGGATCTCTATTTTTAATGAATAATGACTACTAACTAAAACCTGAACCGGAGGTTACTCAGACATATGTCAACATATGTCAAGGTCAACGTCATCGGAGTTGGGTTCTCGGAACTAAATAATTACCTTGAAATGTTTCCTTAGATAAATCTTTACAAATTGCTGTAATCCGTTGTGATTCAGAACGCTGAAATCCATGTATAATAAACATTTCCGTGAACGCATATCTTACGTATAGCGAAAAACAATAAGTAGAGAAGTTCAGGCAAAGGAGATGTGTTAAGATTTGGAAAGAAAAATGTCACAATTAAAATTAAGCTCAAAACTTTTTTTATTCTAAAATAAAAGTATAGAATTCGCTCAATTATGCAAAAGCAAAACGCAAAAAAGTCAGGTCAATAATCGAGTAAATTAAGATGTATAAGTACAATAATTAAAACATTTAATGTATAAAATCAAATGAATACGTTTTGTAACCACGGATCACTTCTTCAACATAAATTGATAACATTAATAAGTTATGATCAAATCGTTAATATAATATTATCGGTCATGACATAACACAAAAAGTATTGTATAGTCGCCAATATAATATTGCCATAAAAAATATGCAAATCTTGAGCTCTTTGTATATAAAATTATTGGGAAAGTTGTACATACTAATTAATAATTCCGAAGCAAACATTGAATCCTTAATCACATTTAATTGTTAATTCAATCAATTGATTAATCATCGAAACTTCATTGTTAAGCGAAAATCAGATGTCAGATAAAAGTTTTGACTTTATAATCTAGGAGTTATTAAAAAGGAAAATATAATATTAACTCTCGTTAGTAAGGTAAACTTTCAAGACATGTCTAGCAAGGTGGAATCGATTCTCGTGCTCGTTTTTCATCTAATTAATAAAATAAGAGAAAGAAATAATAACATAAAATCTTTATCTCCTTATTTATAGATGAAAATATAGTTTTATACATTTATATTTTATAAATTTATATTTTAAATTAAACAAAAAGACATTTTTACTAGTACATAAATAAATTGTTTTAGTTTCGAAATACTTATAGAAAGACATTGTACAATATTCATAAAAAAATCTTTATGCCTTAATGTTGGTAAACAAATATCATTATAAAATATTGTATAGGTTTGTCAGTTCAAATTTTATTATCTTTTCCAAGTTCAAAATTTTTCATTTAGATCATAAATAAAATTTTCTTTGTTGTCCATTGTATTTTTAACATCGAAATCGTTGTTTCATTATCGTCATCTATTTCCGAGCAATTTTCGTCTAAAATTTTATCCAAATATTCATCAAAATCTTTTTGTCGATATTCTATTTTTCGCAGTATCTCCTTAGGAATACATATTGTGTTTTTCGTTCCATGACTGGAAAGAAAACTTGTAAAAATAGAAATTAAGAATTTATATCAAAATCTGAGAAGTCAACGTAAATCATTCCTCAGTTAAACGCACAAATTCAAATGAAAAGGCCGGCACGAGAACAGACAAGAGAAAGCCAATATTGTTATTATTTGTCTGTTGTTAGAGACTAAATTATAATAAATAACAGTAATAACAGTAATAAATAAGACTCATCAAGAATCGCTCCGTATCTTTTCGTGAATTTATGCTTCTATCTTGTTCCTTAATATGCAACATTTCTGAAATCATTCTTTTATTGTAATTAGGTTCCAAAATTTATAGCAACCAAAATTTATCTAAAATTGTTGTGTCTTCTCAATTAAAAATATGATTATATATAATTAAAAATATGATTTAATGTATTTTATGATAACTGCATGTCTCGATGGATCATTATTAATATTGCTTTTATGTTCTTCAATGCGAGTTTTAAGCTGTCTTTTCGTCTGTTCAAAACTTTGCAGTTGTTACAGTTATTTATTTTTGTAGACTACATTTTGAGGTGGAAAATTTGTTGAATTTATCTTTACGTACTTTAACAAAGGGATTCAATCTATTCAAGTATCTAAATCAAGATATAAAAGCAGTTTGTTGATAAATGAAGTGATAGTGTTTGAAATATTCGGTATGAAAGATAACATAAAAAATTTTTTATTGAGTTAAAGACTGAATTGTTGACCTCCTTTAATTCTTCTTTCTTTTTTTTGTAGTTTTGTACTATTGATCAAATGTTTAATTTTTTTTCATATTAACGAAAATGAGATTAAGCGGATAACCATTATCAATAAAAATATTAATGACTAATTTCAGGTTTTTTTTTTGGAAAACAGGTTTTGGTAGGAGGATCGCTCTGTCCATTAGATTAAATATAGAGCCAATTTTGTGACAAGGAGGATGATCAGAAAAAGATAGGAAAGATATCTTCCATAAAATGCTCTTATGAAACCAATCAATAGTAATCTTCTACTTTTGTCATCCTCTACTTTTAAAGAAGATCTAAAAAATTGATGCATTTATTATTGTTAATCTCAACTGTAAATTGTAATTTTTATTGTGTATGCTGTTAAATGTTTTTAAAATATTATCAATTCGGTCTTTTGGCCATAATGATATCATCAACATAGCGAAAATATATGGTCGGATAAAAATTAATTGAATTTAATGACTTTTCCTCCAGATTTTGCAATATTAATTCGGCTATGGGACAGAGGAGATCCTATCGGTATGCCAAAAATCTATTGATATATTTTGTTATTAAAAGTAAAAAAAGTTGACGACAAAATGAATTTTAAAAACTTTTATGAAATCATTGAACAGGATATTAGTTTTTAAAGAAATTCAATGCTATTCATTATACTGTCTATTGCAAGATCTAGAGGAATATTAGTGAACATAGATATTACATTCAGTGAGATCAATACAGAGTCAACAATTTCTATTCCATTCAGTATTTCATAAATCTCAAAAATTGTCATGTGCTTATCTTGGATTTTTTCAATGCTTGACACAATAATAGTGTGAAAAAATGATGCAACAGGATATAAGGTGTGTTGATGGACACACAATAATTCTAAATGGGATGTGTCTTTATGTATTTTGGCAAAGTCTTTGATGAATTCGAACACAGAAAATCCTTTATCAAAATCCTTTATGCATGAATTCATCAATTCTTTGTGCATGAATTCATGTGCAAAAACTTTGAACATTATAATAGGTGCTTCAATGACAAGATCAATTCATGAGCCCATTGGTGTACTGACTGTATTGGATGTAATCTTCAGACGGGTGCATCGATGTATTTTTCAGAACACACATTATATTGCGTTATGAGAAAAAAAATTAAAGTGAGATGTAAACAATCATGTGTTTTTCGTTCGAAAGATCGTTTGTCCCTCCGTCTTCTCGGTATTTTCAGTGTAATCACATCGGGTAAAGAGGATGGGCCATTCGCTTTGCTCCCATTTACTTTGCCCAAAAAACCTACTTAAACTTGGAAAGTTTAGAATAAGTTTAAGCAACAAATGAAAAATTTTATTTATTACATACAAATTTTATTTAATACATATTCTTGAATACATATTCAAAAATAGAAAATTCTTATAAAATATCATTCACATTGATTAAGAAACAATCACTGCTAATAATTAAGCTACGTATCTTAGCGAAAAACACAAGAAAACACAATTTCTTTTATTTCTCTATCAAACATAAATGAGCGCAATCATATGTTATTTCGCACTTTCATGGCATCGCCAGTCGGTCATTCCTTCAACAAGAAACTCATGGCATTATCTCAGATAGACAGAAGCGAAAATAAAAAATATTCGCTTTGTCCAAGGCGCTTTGCTCAGACTTCCTCTATATAATATAAATTGGCTGAAAATGCTTTAAATATCGATAGTTCGCGCAGTTAACTTAGAACGTTTGCAATTTGGTTCTGTTTCTTCATTATGGATCGATTTTTTACAACATTAGTCGATTTGTGTCTGCCAAGAAGTGAATAGTGCTCATTTCAAACAATTACTGTAATAAATTCAATACATATTGAAGGTAAGAATCAAATAGAATTTTTCAAATTTTGAAACTGAATAATTCCTGAACAGATCAATGTATCGACTTCTGTATTGAACCAAAAACTTTTTTTTCTGCCCTTTCAAATGATATACTTCAATAGGGGGAGGGGGAGCTTTCATTTAAAATTTTTAATTTTGGGAGCACCCCCTTGAGGAAGCAATCTCTTGAATCCCTTTAAAAAAGTAGATCCCCGTAATGCTCGAACACGGTATTTCGCAGTTTTTCATAATTTTGTTTTGTTGAATCGTTTCCAAAATATAGAGATGATAATAGATTTTATAGACACCCTGTATATTATGTATGTGCGTACATATAGATCCGTATTTCAGAACGCGCTTACAATGATGTCAGCGCTAACATGCTATATAATTTACGCTATAATTTATCGATAAAAATGCATTCTGAATACGCCATATACTATATTTGTAGTTATTTGAACTGTGCGCAGAATTAATTTTTTCGGACTTAAAAATGTAACTAAACTGTTGTAATATTAGGTGTAGTAAAAAGAAATCCATTATTTTTGCATGAAATTGAATGGAAAAATAATGGATTTATTTTTATTACACCTAATAATACCACAATTAAATTTGATGCTCAATAGCATCTAAAGAGATCTTAATATGCTAAAAATTTGTTTATTGCAAAAAATATTATCTCGGCTGGGAGTCTAATTCGGATCTCTAGCATTCCGTGCGAGCGTACTAAGTCTTTATACTATTAGATGTACAACTTTGCTTCCGCCGTTTTCCTATACATAGCTTTAGCGGTAAGTGGTGATCGAAATAGATAGATCATAGACGTCATACTATATATATAATAACTTGGACATTTGTCAACATAACCCCATAGAAACATTAGTCGATTTGTGTCTGCATCATAAAGTATTCTCGATTGAAAATGTCAGTTTACGAGCCAAATTCTCGTCATTTGCGGGAGGTTTTAATTTTTTGCTTCAATATGAAGAAATCTGCGGCTGAGGCTCATCGAATGCTCTCAAATACTTATGATGAGGCCGCTATTAGTGAAAGAATGTGTGAGTTTCAACGCTTCAAAAACGGTGATTTTGACGTCGAAGACCGGCATAGCGGTGGAAGAGAGAAGGTTTTCGAAGATGCAGAATTGGAGGCATTACTTGAACAAGACTCGTGTCAAAATCAAGAAGAATTGGCATGATCATTGGGAGTGACTCAACAAGCCATTTCAAAACGCCTCAAAGCCATGGGAATGATTCAGAAGCAAGGAAATTGGATGCCGTATGAATTGAAGCCGAGAGATGTTGAACGGCGTTTGTTTGCTTGTGAACAGCTGCTTGAAAGGCAAAGACGGAAGGGATTTCTGCATCGCATTGTAACTGGGGACGAAAAATGGGTTCATTACGATAATCCCAAGCGCAGAAAATCATGGGGAGTTCCCGGCCATGCTTCCACATCGACGGCCAAACCGAATATTCACGGCTCCAAGGTCATGCTCTGTATTTGGTGGGACCAGCTCGGCGTAGTGTATTATGAACTGTTAAAACCGACTGAAACAATCACAGGTGATCGGTATCGAACGCAATTGATGCGTTTGAGCTGAGCATTGAAAGACAAACGGCCGCAGTATAACGAGAGACACGATAAAGTGATTTTGCAGCATAACAATGCTCGACCCCATGTTGCGAAAGTGATCAAGACATACTTAGAAACATTGAAATGGGAAGTCCTACCCCACCCGCCATATTCAGACGTTGCTCCCTCTGACTATCACTTGTTTCGATCAATGGCACACGGCCTGGCTGACCAGCACTTCCGATCTTATGAAGAAGTAAAAAATTGATCGATTCGTGGATAGCCTCAAAAGATGACCAATTTTTTCGACGCGGGATTCGTACGCTACCCGAAAGATGGGAGAAAGTAATGGCCAGCGATGGACAATACTTTGAATCATAAATGTATAACCAGTTTTTTACAATAAAGCCTCGAATTTCGGAAAAAAGACGGCGGAAACAAAATTGTACACCTAATATTAGATCTATTAGATCTGAATATTTGATACTTGAGACAGAGATACGTAAATTGAACTGTTTACTTATCGATGTATCACAATAAAAGCTTTATCTGTAATCTATCCAACTTTTTAGCTACCTTTATTTATCTACCTAATCATTTCAATCTTATATTCATCTATTTTCTTGTTTTCAATAGTTAAAAAAAAATTTTTTTCTTTCCGAAATACCATAGTATATATCTTGAAGATCTTTTTACACTGATTCGCGATATCATCGTCAGAATTTATGTAGGATGTTAAAATTTTTGAATAAATTGAGGTGAAATAGATAAAAATTAGCATTTTTTACCACTTTCAATATTTTTTTTTATGACAAAAGAAAAATTCATTTCTAAATAAAATCAATAGTATCTAAAAATACAATTTAAAAACTTTCAAATAAATTTTAGTCCGCTAAAAAATATTTCATATATGAATATGTATAAATATGCCATACACAAACATATATAAATATTCATTAACATATATAATTATATATGATAATTATATATGAAATATACTATACAATATGCTATACATGTCCTTCTTTCTTTTATAAAATTACTATTTAGTGTAGTAAAAATAATAATAATGAGAAAAAATAAAAAATGATTGAAAGGACAATTTTTATTTGCTTTAGAAAAAAAATCAAGTTTGGAGAAATGTAACAAAAATTTGCTCATACATAATTATAAATAAAATAATATATATATTATATATAATTTTACATACAATTATATATCAGCAATTTTTTGATATTTCTCCAAATTTGATTTTTTTTTAAACAAATAATGCGAAAATTAGCCTTTTAATCGTTTTTAATGAAATGTCTTTTTATTATTATTATTATTATTATCTTTATTAAATTGAAAAGTAATTTTATAAAAAAGGAAGAATGTATTATTATTTAACTGTTAAAATTATTAATGTATGGACATATTTTATATATAATTATGTACATTTATAAATATTTATATATAATATATTCACGCATGAAAAGTTTTTTATCAGGAGTTTATGATCATACAGCTTATTTTCAAGTTATGGCTGTTTGAATTTTAGACTTTCTGTATACTATGTAGTATAAGAAAATATATTTCGTAGAGGAAAGTTAAGACAGAGAATTTTGTGTTGAATTTGTGTGTTATTTATATATTTATACGAAATATCTTATAATTGCCACATCTCTGTATAATTTACTTCATATTCAATTTTTAATTTTCGATCATGATTTTGGATTTAGGCGCACAACAAGCGAATAATCAGTACTGATATTATGCTAGTTATGAATCAATCATATCTATATATACATTTTTTGTGTTAGTACAGTTGAACATCTATATTCTTAGCATGTTAGAATCATAATTTTCTATTCTTTTTAATTTTTTGTTAATTTCAATTTGAATGATATATAAAATAAAAATGTATTATGTTATTGACAGATTATGGATATGCATGACAAATTTTTTGTCTTTTTTTTCATATTGATGTTCTGAATTCCAAATGTAAAAATAATCCGTTTCTACACAGTGGTTTAAAGCATTTCCTTAATTGATGTTAAAAATATAATTCTAAACGAAAACAAATATTTTAATCCTTTGTTTTGATTTTTCCAAATTTCTTTCATTTTTTATTTAGTTAATTTTATTAAACTTTGTTCTATATTTGAATTCTTCTTAGTTTCTTCTCCTGTCTAAGAGTATATTCACACTTGCATCGTATAAACATACACAGTCGTATAAACACATGCCTAAAGAAAATTATCCAATCATTCAATCATTTTATGTGCGTCTTTGGCTACGGTCTACTTAGCAGTCCAAACATTATAGAGCATTTATAGTACTAATACTATATAACTGCTGCATTTGATGTAGTCAAAATTCGGAATGCTCCCAGCTCTCTCTGATTACGTCATCAATATATCGTTTTTGTTCTAACTGCCTCACCTCGAGAGATGGGTTGGCTGAAGCGTTCACGTAGCAATTGTATTCAGACTAGTAACAGACCAATCGGAGCGTAGTGTTCTGTACATTTGGAAGAAGCAAGTGGATCACAGCAAGTGGATCACATATAAAAGAAATGCGATTGGATAATTTTCTTTATGCATACCTTTATATAGCTATGCAAACATGTGTAGATATATCGTAAGCTGGAGAGCACACTCTTGTGTATAACATAACATATTGTATCAGAAAATAAAATCAATCAAAATCTTTCATTTTCTTCCTATCCATGAAATAAAGAACTATTAAATAAAGATAGGTTGAATTTCTTATATCTTGTGTATTATGCGTTATGCAAGGATCTATGTTCTTCGTTTGAAGACCGTAGCACTGGTTGTGTTCAATGAACTCAACAGTTGAATGATCGTTCGCTGTTATTGGTGTATTCTTTTAGATCATCCAATCAGCATTTTAAACTTGGAAGAATACATCAATAGCAGCAAGCGCTCGCTCGCAATTGTTGAGTTCGCTGAATGCAGCCACAAATTTTTGCGTATAATGCATAATACACAAGGATACATGACATTTTTCCGAAAAACTAGAAAATGTTGATACTAACAAAAATCTCTAGACAACATGATTTTAATTTGTATGGATTAGTAACACTATTGAAGTAGTAAGTTCATAAGTCGCGATTTCACAAACTTATAGACTTATTACTTTAACCGCGAGATATTAAAGACTGTCGGCTAGATTTGCTAGATTTTCCCTTGCTAGATTTGATCATGATTACCAAATGAGCCCAGTGAATACCATAAACATAGTAGTCCGTATTCAGAATCGCTTACAGCGCGCTAACATGCTATAATTTACGTTACGTATACTATGGAATTTCAGAGATAAAAGCGTGTTCTGAATACGAACCAATATCTCTAGACTGAGCATTGTCAAAAATTCGAGGAGTGGGGGATAGTTCTTATCTAGAAAAGGACGCACTTGGCCCAGAGAAAATTAAGGGAGAGTGGAACGGATAGTGATTCTCTTTTCTGATTGGTTCCGTCATTTATAGTATGTACATATTGTCACACACATAATACTAATGCGATACAATACTAGTGTGTGCAGCACCTATTACCTCCTATCATATCTCCTATTCACTTCACTCTCTCTTGATTCTCTCTAACTTGGCTCAGGTACGTTCTCTCTTGTTTCGCGCATGCATATAAAGTGTATCTGTAAGAGAGGAAATTGAAAGTACGAAAAAGCTCGGCGGGTTAACAAAAATTTGGGATGACGGGAAACATGTCTCGGTTTGCGATCGTTATGAGACTTTCGTGGAACATATACGAGACTCTCTTCACCAATCTGATTATAAGCTATTACATTTAGAGCATATATATTGTACATGGAATGCGGATTGCCTATATCTTCTATAGCCAAGCGTGTGTCCAAACTGCGAGTGAGAGAGAAAGATTACATGGAACTTTCGTCCTCTAAGCGCATGTGTCAACATTGCAGTTATTATAGTTAGTATAATATGTTACGTTTCAGTATGATTACTATCGGCATTTTAAAGCATGTGCAATGAGAGGATGAAGGTTCCACATATACAGGATATTTTAAAACAAATATTCGTTCTTAAAATGACATATTCTTGATAATTGTAAGACAATTTTCCTTTACCCAAATTTTATCCGAAGTTTAGTTTTTGAATTATAAGCGAAAATAGTAAGCGAATTGCAGGTCGCGTACGAAAGATAGGTAGAGGTAGCACAACACTCCAACGCGGGCGTTCAGTTGCGATCAGCTGCTTGCTACTTGTGAAATGCGTGACAGGATGATATGTACATGTATATCCAAGAACTTTGATTCTTTTCCTCGGAAATTTTTATAAATTGAGAAGTGATTGCCTTTCTACATTAATGCTTATAGTTTGTGCGCGATTAATGACATGACTAAAGCTAATCACACACATTTTCTGTACTAGTAAAGCCTTAAACACAATGTGAAAGAATAGAGATAGGAATAACACGATTTCAATCTATCAGAAAGATATATTGTATCTGATTTCTGTGATTTGATCGTCCGTAATAATCGAGCAACACGATTGATCGAAAACCTATTAGGTGTGAGAAAAAATTCGCGGCGTTTTTTTAATGCCATCTAATGGGAAAAACGCCACGAACTTTTTCCCACCTAATATGTTACGTTTACGGTTACTGTGAAAAGTGTGTGTGACTAGCTTAAATCTTACTACTAAACCTTACTTATCTTTTTTATTTGTGCAATTCGTTGAAACATGAAAAGAAAACTTATCTGAAATGCTACAATATTAGCTTTCTGGAGGCTTGCTGAATAATATTTACGCTTTCTCGTACTTCACGTACATCAAGATCCATATATCCTACCTTGTCACCGTTTTTTCCATGGAAATATAGAATAAAAATACTAAAGTTACTTATTTAAAACTTCCGAAAATTCAGGTTAATTCATCTTTACGTCAAATTTAATTATACGCAGACGTAACGTTTGTAGTTAATCGCGCACAGCTATGACCATTAATGTAAGATGGTCACTTCTCAATTTGTAAAAATTTCTAAGGGGAAGAATCGAAGTCTTGTTTTTCTCTCTTTCCCTCCTCTCCACGCACGCACGCACACACACACACACACACACACACACACACACACACACACACACACACACACACACACACACACACACACACCACACACACACACACACACACACACACTACTCTCTCTCTCTCTCTCTCTCTCTC
>NW_012130066.1:12501393-12507007 GCF_000143395.1 Atta cephalotes | reverse complement strand
CACACACACACACACACACACACACACACACACACACACACACACACACACACACACACACACACACACACACACACACACACACACACACACACACACACACTCTCTCTCTCTCTCTCTCTCTCTCTCTCTCTCTCTCTCTCTCTCCAATGTAGAGATGTCTTCATATTGTAGCCGAGCTAGAAAAAGGCAGGATAATTTCATCACCGTGAATTCCAATGAGATTTTTATAAATTTACACTAAATAAAAAGTTTTTGTTTTTCATTAATTGTATCACATGTCATGTTTACGCGAATTTTTGTCTTTCATATCAATTGTACCACATATAATGTTTCACGACACTTGATCAATTTATAAACGAATTTATCAAGTTATTATTAATGAGGTTGAAAATTAAATCCAAGAAATAAACATATTGCATACAGTAATTAATAATTAGAAGTTTTTCTCCTTTTATAAATTTGTATCGCGTATTAATACGTACATAGATTTATATATAACACGCACTTGATTGATTTTTATAAACGAATCTATTGGTTCATTGCTATTAATTATTGTCGATTAATTATTCGACAACTAAGAATTACAAAGAAGAAAACATTGCACGCAGTTACAATTAAATTTTATCGCAATTAATACGGATTTACTAGAGATCCTATAGTACAACTTATATATGCAGTGTCATATGATCATAATTTCTCTGATTGGATGGAGTCTAAAGAGTGTTTAGAAGTAATCGGATCTCTAAATCGGATTGAGCAGTGGTACTCAATCCAAAAATAAATATCCCTCTAAATATCCCTAGATTAATCCGAATTACAATCCGTGTTGTCTATGAAACTCGGATTTCGGACTGCTGTCGTCGCGAGTGTTTTGCATACGCTTCTAAAAGGTTTCGACATTTGTTGTAACTTTTCTCTGCTGTTGCTATTTGATAAGTATCTGAAGAAAGTCGACTGTATTTTACTCTTTTTTTATTTACGAAATAATATACTTTAATAATATTATCTATTTAATTTTAGAATAAATAGAATAGAACTTCAATAGATTTAACAAATAAAGAGAATTTAATTGAACAAAATCAATTTGGTATGTATGTATAAGATTGTTAAAATTATAATATTATCGTTATTATTATTTATTATGTACATAGAATAATAATTTTAATTATTATTTATCTTGTTATGAGTATCTTAAAATTCTTTGGTTTTGATATAACTGGATGTACCTGATGTCATTATAATGCGGGGTCTAGAATAGGAATCATAGACGATTGTAAGAAATATTAATCTTAAGTCATAAGAAATTGCTCAGTCATTATTCTGATTCTATTTAATTAATTTTCTACAACTTAAACTCTACGACTGTCTACGATTTCTATTATAGACCCTACATAATGAATATTATTAAGCACTATGATCTATAAGTTTCTATCATATTAAATTTTTCTTATTTATATAGTGATTTATTCATATAATGATGTAGCTAGATTAGCTTATTAATATAGAGGAGAAAATTTTATTATTGCCAATGTATATATTGTGACATCCCTTAATATCTCGGTTATTATATAGCAAATCCTGATGATTACTTATGGAATTATTAGTTCAATAGTTCACCATTACACCACGCTAATATTATCAATAGCCAGCACTTATAACGCATTTTTACTTTCAAGTATTTCGAAACGTTTTTGAGGTACAGCATTTAATTACATCTATTTCCTCTTTTTTTTTATTATAAAAATTTCTTTCTAATAAAAATATTATTTTACTTCCAAGGGACAATTTTTTAAATCAAATAATTTCAAACTTTTGTTACATTTTTTTTATAAAATAGAGTGCTTTCTATTTAATGACATAAATCGACACAATTAGTGTCGTTCTATCTTTGTCACTCTTTGAATGTCAAGAAGGATAGAACGATTATGTCGATTTATATCATTAAATGGAAGCATCCATAATATATTAGGTGTACAACTTTGCTTCCGCCGTTTTTTTTCCGAAATTCGAGGCTTTATTGTAAAAAACTGGTTATACATTTATGATTCAAAGTATTGTCCATCGCTGGCCACTACTTTCTTCCATCTTTCGGGTAGCGTACGAATCCCGCGTCGAAAAAATTGGTCATCTTTTGAGGCTATCCACGAATCGATCAATTTTTTACTTCTTCATAAGATCGGAAGTGCTGGTCAGCCAGGCTGTGTGCCATTGATCGAAACAAGTGATAGTCAGAGGGAGCAACGTCTGGAGAATACGGCGGGTGGGGTAGGACTTCCCATTTCAACGTTTCCAAGTATGTCTTGACCACTTTCACAACATGGGGTCGAGCATTGTCATGCTGCAAAATTTTTTTCGTCTTTATCGTCTCTCGTTGTATTGCGGCCGTTTGTCTTTCAATGCTCGGCTCAAATGCATCAATTGCGTTCGATATCGATCGCCTGTAATTGTTTCAGTCGGTTTTAACAGTTCATAATACACTACGTCGAGCTGGTCCACCAAATACAGAGCATGACCTTGGACGTCAAAATCACCGTTCTTGAAGCGTTGAAACCACTCACGACACGTTGTTTCACTAATAGCGGCCTCACCATAAGTATTTGAGAGCATTCGATGAGCCTCAGCCGTAGATTTCTTCATATTGAAGCAAAAAATTAAAACCTCCCGCAAATGACGAGAATTTGGCTCGTAAACTGACATTTTCAATCGAGAATAACTTTATGATGCAGACACAAATTGACTAATGTTTCTATAGGGTTATGTTGACAGATGCCCAAATTTATTGTATGACGTCTATTTATTTCGACCGCCACTTACCGCTAAAGCCATCTATAGGAAAACGGCGGAAACAAAGTTGTACACCTAAGAGTATTTTGCAAAAATAATTTTTTCTCAATATATATGGCGTAATATGCACATTATTACATTATTTTAATAATTTTGTTCTTTCAGATAACTGCAAATTTCACTATTTTGCACTCACTGTTGATTACAAAACTTTTAGAAGAAGTTAGAAGTCATATGTCATTATCAGATAAAAAGAATTATATGCAAAAAAAAGTATGGAGAATGCAAATAAGTTCAATGAAAGAGGATATAGTATAACTGAGAAACAATGTAAAATTGAAGAATTTGAAGCAAAAATATAAAAGCATACGAGATCGTAATAATCAAACTGATAGAGCTAAAGAATGCTGGGAATATTTTTAATATTTTTTTTATGATTGATGATTTCATTAACATCAAACCCGAAATAGCACCTGTATTAATTGCGTCTAGTTCACATGGATTTAGGATAAGGTAATTAATGAAGATCCTATTGATGAAAATAACTCTGTATCTATACTTATGGCAAAATATGTAATAGTAGACAACATCGAGCGAGTGATGGACCTACATGAATTAAAATGTTTCACAAACAAAGACAGGAGCATTATAAAGAAAATATAAAAATACAAAAGGAGTTTTTAGAATTATTCAACAAATACATAAAAACACAAAAAAATAATATATAATAAAAAAGCAAATGTTTCTATGATCTATATTTATTAGTATATGAAATGTTTTTTATTTTTTGTAATGGTTACGTTGTGATAGAAAAACTAATTATAGATTACTAAAATGATTAAAAACTATGATGTAGTGTAATTTAAAATTATTTTTATTTTCGTGATTATTGTATGTTACTGCATTTATATGATATATTTATTTATTGAAACATACAGGAATTTACTATTATGCATAATGTCTCAAAATTAACGATAAATATCTTAAAGATAGATTCTTTGATCAGTACTCACAGTCGATTCTTATATTTAAGACTGTCTTAAATACAATCTTAAGATGTCAAGAATCAGAGAGCTGCATTAGCATCTAAGTTATTACTTAAGACGATCTTAAAATAAAAATGGACTATGAATACCGCCCTTTGTAACATTTTAAGCCGAAAAGTCTGATACGATAATGCCAAGACTGTGATAGTTTTCAAATTGTAAAAGTTTAAACATTAAATAAAATACAAAATAAAATACAAATAAAATACATCCTATATTAAATGCTTCATAATAAATACATATAACTTCTAATATTACATTTTCATATATTTTATATTATGTTAATATTCTAATTATATGCTAGTTATATTCTAATATTGGTTTCGGAAATGTCGCTCAGATGTCTTCGATGCCATTCATCATGTGTTCTTGTTTAACATTAAAATAAAGGCAGATAATAACTCCGAGGCATTGCAGGCATTCGAGCGACGTTTCCGAATGCAGCCATTATACGCACAAAGCCAAAGACTGATACATTTTTTTTTTCATATCTTTGTTAAAAATGAATGAATTAATTTAGTTTTTATATGTTAAAAAAGATTTGTTTCTTAAATTTGTATTAAATGATAATTGTGTTAAAATAATAGTTGTGCAATAATGTCTTTTTTTTCATCATCTTCCCTAATTGCATAATTATTATTATTTCTATTTTCCATTTCTACAATATTAAACAGTTCATCTTCGTTAGCAATACAAATATTATGTAGAATACAATATGCAAGTATAACTAATGGAATCATTTCAGTATTATACATATATACATATTTCAGTTTTCGAAATCGTCTTTTTAGCATTACATGTGTTCTTTCAATTCTAATACGAAATTGATGATTTTGTATGATGATATTGTTTGATGATATTGTAATTATGTTGTATATTATTTAAGACCATTGTCACGATATGGAATGAACATATAATGTGATAATGAATACGCAGAGTAGGTGACTGTTGTGGAAAATATCTTTCTACATCATGCTTTATCATATCTTTTATATTACTTAGCCAAACTCGGACATTCTGATTGCCAAAAATCCATAAGACAACAAGTTGCTTAGCTGGTGGTAATTGAAGAGAATCATCATTTTCTAATAAGGTTAATCTAAAAGTTTGTTAAATGCTCAAAGATATTTCTTTCAATACGAAAATGTGATTTGAAATCTATATAAAATAATACAAAAATATTGTCACAAATTTATAAAATACAAAAAAAAATAATGGTTTTATCTATACCTGTTAAAGAATAAAAAAGAACAATATTTTCAAAATAATTATTGATTTTCAGATATCATCTTATACTGTACTTTCTTCATTATTATAATCATTCCTCTCATCGTTATTAAAAAAAATATTCCATAATAAAAATATATCCATTCTTTATTCTCTGCAAAAATATAAACAGATAATTTTTATACTGTAACGTGATTAATTATTAATATATATTTATATACCTATAAATTGCATATAATACGATAATGGATACGCAGAGTCAACTAACAGGTGACTGTTTTGTGGAAAATATTTTTCTACATCGTGCTCTATCATATTTTTTATTCACTTAACCGCCAAACTCGGGCATCATGAACACTGCCACAAATTTCCGTAAAAACGTCAATAAATTTCATTTTATGATCACAAATGCCTTGCAGTATTATATATATCTATATACAACATATATCTATATACATATATATATATATATATATATATATATATATATATATATATATACAATATATATATATAATATATATATATATATATATATATATATATATAAAANA
>NW_012130066.1:12467407-12501373 GCF_000143395.1 Atta cephalotes | reverse complement strand
TACTACTACTACTATAGTAGTAGTCTACTACTATATAGTAGTGTAGGTAGTAGTAGAGAGAGAGAGAGAGAGAGAGAGAGAGAGAGAGAGAGAGAAGAAGAGAGAGAGAGGAGGAGGAGGAGGAGGGAGGGAGGAGAGAGAGAGAGAGAGAGAGAGAGAGAGAGAAAGGAGGGGGTACGCATATCATCATGTTCATGATGGAATAGATAACATGATGTGTACAGTTGGACAGTGTTTCTTTCTAAATTTCTGCCTTCTCTGTCTAGGACTGTTTATAAGGAAGAAGCTAAACCGCTAAATATGAGACTAAACAGTATTCATATTTTTATTTTAAAACGGTTTTAAATATAATGTTTTAAGATATTAATACAGTCTTCGGATTGACTTACAACATTTTAAGATTGTACTTAAGACAGTCTTAAATGTAAGAATTGACTATGAATACCGACCTGTTTCGCGTTATGAAGTTGGTATTGAATCTTTTCTTGCAAAATTTTATAGTTCGTTCTTACATTTAAAAACTGTTTAAGCCGTAAGAAATTGATTATTTACAATTACAGTCGAATACGAGGAGAATAATAATAATTGACTATGATTCGTTCATTTCTTATGACTTAAAAATCTATTGTAGATCCGGGCTAAAAGTGTATAAATACAAGAGATCTTAGAGCCTTATTCCAGATCTACAATAGGTTTTTAAACCTTAAGCCATAAGAAATGGATGAATCAGAATCAATTATTCTCCTCATATTCGACTGTAATTGGTCAATTTCTTACGACTTAAAGCTTAAAACACCCATTGTTGATCTAGACTTACTAAAAACATAAGACTTAAGTCATAACACTGTTAGATATATTATAAACAGTTTTCTGCTAAGACCTTTAAAATCTCCTAATACTCAGCCAAAATTGATAGTGGTGACACAGATTGCGGCTTGGCGAAACCTGTAGCCACATACACAACGCTTATTTGCGTGTTTACCATCGGCGCGCTGAGAGCGAACGAGATAGCGAGAGAGAGAGAGTCCAATTAATGATTTAAAGATTCAAATTGCTTGTAGCATCTAAATTAAAGTACCGACGAGATACTATTAAAGATGGTCAGCACTTATGGAGATCGCGTGAAATTGTTAAAATTTAAGTGATTAAAAGTAAGAAACTGATAATACAGTATTAATTTCATGATTTATTAGTTTCATAGCTATGTATATACGTTCAAAACTTAATAATGCTCGATTTTTACTTAAAATTATGATTTTAATGTTATTATCCGAGTTTGATTATCAATAGAAATGATAATTGCAGAGAAAAAATTATAATTTTTTGGTAATATATAAGATATTAAATAGCATTAAAAGTATACGTAATTATTTATACAGCATTTATAAAATTAAAAAATCACGAATTTAATAATAAATTATCGAAATGTTTATGTTAATATCGAAATATTTATGTAAGAATTGTATATTTTTAATTGTTGCTAATGTTGTTTTTCAATTATCTCCGCTCTTAGGACTCCATTGATAGTTACGAAAATTTGCTCAGGGCCGACCTGGTGCTCTGCATATTCGGGACCCTGTATATTCGAGGAAACGAAATTGCGGCTAAAGCGACTAAGGACACTTCCAGAAATGATGTATGTTTAAATAATAAGGTATTGACTCTAAACAAGTTATTGCTAATCATGGGATGGTTTATGAGAAAATTCAGAATAGATTCGTGGACAATCTGAATTTAAATACGGCTCAAGATCTCTTATTTGAAGTTGATTTTTTTATTTTTACGTAACTGTAAAATTGATAGAGAGACTCTATACAGAATTATTAGAATAATAAAATGGGATATACTTATACTAATGCTTTTCTATATAGGATTAAAGTATTATAAATTGAGTCTCCTTGCAGCTTCGGTTTTGAAATACAGGATCTAAATCATATTTTTTGGCGAAAAATTCCTGGATTTCAGAAACGAATTTTTTACAGATTTGATTGAATTTAAGATTTTCTTTCTTTATTCAACCTCCCAGATAACAAGTTTCCCGCATGTTGCTATAAATTTGATACAAATTGCGTCGCCTCAGTTGCCATCTTTTTTTGAAAAAAGCGACTTCCGATTTTACTTATGATATTGAATTTATACCATAAACGCTTATGCACAACCAGAGGGAACCGTGACGGTACCGTATTACTCGATGACACTTCATTTCCATTCGATTGACAAAAATGTGGATTAAATATTTTATAAAAACGATTTTCAACAGATTGTAATAACATTTATGGGAATAAATTTGTTACAGCATTTCTGCTCGTTTGTGAAAACAATCATTGTCCGTATAATGCCTCTAGGTTGACCTAAACGAAATTATAATTGCCCTGGTGAGCAACACGATGGCAATTAAAGAGAAACTTGTGCTAAGCATCTATTTCTTTTCTTATGCCAAGGAACGTTTTGTTATTTGAGATGTAGCGTTTTTGCTTGCTTAAATAATAACACTGTTAAATGTATGTTTAAATTTGTAAACAAAATTAAAGTTATGAATTAAAATCATATGTATATAATTCATATGTAGAGTTGTGTTGGGTGGCCTAGGGGGGGGCCACTGTTCCGCCCACGATGTAGGCACGGGTATGTGTATGTATATAGTCTCATATCTGCGAGACTTTTTGACTGATCGATTAGGTCGAAGAACATATATTAGATTGGATGTAAGAAAAGAAAAGAAGTAGAATCTTTTACTCTCGAGTAGATTTCTAGATATAACAGAGAGATTCCTAGATATAACAGAGAACTCCTAGATATAACAACTGCTGTCTCGATTTCTAATTGATTCCGCTGGAATTTTTTCTACGAATAGTCTTCTAATTTCGATAAGTATCATTTAATATTTTTAAATCTTGATATGTATACTGTAGTCTCCAAAGAGAATCAGTATTTGTAGTCAGCAGAACACTACTGTTGTAGGAATCGCATTCCGTATTTGCAGACAGAGGTAAGCGCAGATCATCATTTTTTCTTCAGATGATTAATTATAAATATGCTCGGTTGCGCTTCTCTATTACATCTAGGATACTACTATCGAGGAGATGTGCTACATTTATCCACTGAATCTAGGTATTATGATTCACTGTAGTGAATCGAAAATCCAATAGAAGGCGCAAAGAAGAAAAAGATAATGAGAAAACGTTCTTCTCGCTCTAATCGCTTTCAAACCAAAAATGCTTTCTTGACCATTCATGTGTCAATAATAAAGGATAATGACATTCTAAATAAGATATAAATTTTAATAAATTGTAATAATAGTATATTTCTCTCATTAATTTAGAATAATATAAAATAGTATAAAAATCATATCAAAACGTAAAAATTTACGAGATTTTTAATTATTTACAATTTTTCATGTGCATTATATACCTCGTTCATAGACTCGAATAACAGGAAGTTTATGTGAGGTCGTAAGATTTCATATCAGAATGCTGAAAAATCAAATTCAAATCCTGCTCTTTTTTCTTTTATTTTTCGTAGTTCTTTTCTGAAATAAGTAATCAAAGTAGTAATAAAC
This sequence comes from Atta cephalotes, assembly GCF_000143395.1. NCBI lineage: Eukaryota > Metazoa > Arthropoda > Insecta > Hymenoptera > Formicidae > Atta > Atta cephalotes. The sequence continues at coordinate 12,497,814 of NW_012130066.1, read as the reverse complement.
ATATATTAGGTCAAATATATTTTCATATAACTTTTGAAATAATTCGCGTATGGGAGTTTTAAAACATCGACTGTAGAAAAGAAACTTATTTTGCTTTCCAAAGCTTGACAAATAAAAAATTATTTTAAAATATGTAAGATTTTCTAGCTCAAGATTGCTAAGCAAAAATAAGTAAAAGTTAAAATACATGAGCAACGTTTATTGAATCTTTAAATATAAACTAGATTCATTTTTACATAAAAATGAATTTTCAGTGTAAAAATTAAAATAAGAGAAACAATCTCCAATAACTATGAGCTCAACAAATATTATTTAGGACATGATCATGAACAACATTCAACATTTTAACAATCGACTAGATACCTTGCGTAATGCTGATGCCGGCGGTATTGTAACTTTCAAGTCTTATAACATGAGAAGTACTTAATAAAAAATAATTTTATTATAGTGTTTTGAAAAGCTCTTGACGGGCTATTACATTCTGGAATAAAAAATAGAGTGTTCATTTAAAAAATCAACATAATCTTGATCTGATATTGGCGATGCCAATATGACTCGAGGTCAAATTGATCAGATCAGTAAATAATCATTTTAAATTTTACAATTTGTGTCTGAAATATTTTTCTTAAAAATGCTTCGTTTTTGAAATATTTCCGAATTTTTTAAGAACGTATGTTAAAATGCTTCTCGTCCCTTATTGATACACACCGTTGAGTGACCGAGATTGTCGAGAAAGCATTTTCGGTCGCTTGAAACAAGTAACTAGAAGGACGTTCTCTCGCTATCTCATTCGCTCTCGACGCGCCGGAAGGCGAATATAGGCTCATGCTTGTGTGTATGACCGATTACGCCAGGCCATTGAATGATGCCACTGATTAGAATGTCTATAAGAAAGTTGCGTCAATCTGAAGTAAAATGGCGTCTAACAGGGACTCTATTAAAGAAAGATTCTAAATTCTGTACTACGTAATTCCTGTTCAGCACTTGAGCTGGTCGGACGTTTGTCTCGCCCTGCTTTGGGTGTTGCATCACCTCAACCATTTTTTGAAAAAGTGTGGCCGGCTTCGACTGTGCAATTGTACACCACTGACAGTCCCTTTATTTGTCTGGATGCGCATCCGTGCGGCGCCGAAGCGTCGTAATCGCAGATGCCTAGTCTAGAGGGAGTCTTCCAGAGTTTTTGCTTTTATTGCATCATCTTTTGCTCGGTTTGAAGTGCATTCCAATTTTTTATTTGTTTAATTCTACGCAGATCCTCAGGGACTTAGTTCCATGTTTGAATGCTTCTTGGCCATTCGCCAAGAAGAAGAAGAAGAAGAAAAAAAGCTTCTAAGTATTCGGATATCCGAAATCGATTCTGATTTAAAAATTCCAAATTGTATTATTTGGATAATCCGAATGTCTGAATTATTCGGATCCGCGGATCTGAATCTGTGGATCCAAATCTATATTCAGATTTAGATCTGAATTTGGTTTTGGATTTAAATTCATGTCCAGAAAGAAAGAAAATATCAATTTAATGAATTTTAACATAAGTTACTTTTTAAATAAAAATTGAATTTTAATTCACATATAATTGAAGAAAAATAAAATTAAAAAAATATAAATATAGATTTACACAGAATTATACAAACACTTAAAATCCAGTTAAACCGTTTAAAACATTTGTTTCTATAGATTATGTTTCTTACACATCCTATGAGATTTCATATTGTTTATAAATACAGAGGAAAGCCCTTTATTATGAGATAGGCGCCTCTGTTTATACGAGATAGCGGCGTTTTTGTTAAACTAATAGACGCTATCTATTGGTTCCATCATGAATTTATTGCTCTTGGATTGAAAACTATTTATTGGGAGTATAAATTAGGTTCGTTCCCTAAAAATGGCTCCAGCTATTGTGACTGGTTTATAGTGACAGCTGATTTTGACAGTTTCAGAGAGATTAAACATCTGCTAATAATATTCAGTTTATATCGCATTTAGTTTCATACAAAAATCTTGATTTTTACTGTGTTTGAAATATTGAATTTTGTGTTAACCAAGCAGCATTTGCGGGAGATTTTGATTTTCTGCTTTAATTGGAAGAATAGTGCGGCTGAAGCCCATCGAAGTTTATGGTGACACTGCTCCAACTGATAAATCATGTAGGGAATGGTTTCGACGTTTCAAGGATGGAGATTTCAGCGTTGAAGACAAGTCTCGCTCTGGATAGCCAAAAAAATTCGAAGCCAAAGAATTAGAGGCATTACTCGAAGAAGATCAGAGTCAAACGCAAGAGGAACTTACAGAATCATTAGGGGTAACTCAATAAGTCGTTTCTGTACGATTAAGAGTCGTGGGAATAATTTAAAAACAAGGAAATTGGGTGCCTTATGAACTGAAAGACGAACCGAGAGACGTTGAAAGGCGATTTTTCACTTCTGAACAGCTGATTCAAAGACAACAGAGAGAAAAGTTTTTCGGATTGTGATTAGAGATGAGAAGTGGATATTCTATGACAACTCCAAGAAGAAAAAATACTATGCTAAGCCCGGTCAATCGTTGTCATCGACCTCAACATCAATACCATGGCCGAACATTCATGGTTCGAAAATCATGCTTTGTATCTGGTAGGACCAAAATGGTCTTGTTTACTATGAGCTGCTGAAACCTGACGATTCTATTATGGGCGATATTGACTACAATTGATTCGTTTGAGTCGTGCATTGCGGGAAAAACGGCCGGAATACGAGCAAAAACATGATAAAATTATTCTTCTTCATGACAATGCTCGGCCTCATGTTGCTAAAGTCGTAAAAAAATATTTGGAAACGCTCAAATGGGATTGTTTTACCGCATCCGCCGAGTATTCTCTGGACATTGCTCCTTCTGGCTGTTCCGAAGGATGCAGCACGATTTGGCAAGTCACCGGTTCACTTCTTTCGAAAAATCGAAAATTAGTTCCAAAATTGGATCGTCTCCAAAGAGGAGTTCCAAAGAGAGTCATTTTTTCGAGATGGAATTCGAAAATTGCCTGAGAGATGGGAAAAAGTAGTGATGGACAATATTTTAATTGATCTGTTCATTCATTTTGTTTTGAAATAAATGCATTTTTGAACATAAAAAATGGACTGAACTAATTTATACTCCCAATATATAATTGTCAAAAAGGACGTTTAAAATTATCAGTATATAGCAGTTTGATGATGGCAAGATCATTTTATTGTAAAATAAAAGTATTGTTAAATGAAAGTGTTATTTCATTATTGTTTCGTATCATCACTATTTCAATTCAAAAGTGTAAAACTAGTTCAGCATAGAAAACAGATCTACGTTTGTCAATATTTTATAATTTAACATAAATTCTATTTGTCAATATTATATAATTTAGTAAATTCTACTCTTACAATTTTTAAAATCTAAATTACCGCGTTCACGATGCTCAAAGTAGGAATACAATGGCATCGATGATTAATTTCGCCAGTTTACTTCAAAGCCAATGAAAATTTGTACAAGATTGATGCGACTCTCTTATAGGGATTCTAATATTGACTATAATAAGAGTCTATAATAAGATTATAATAAGACAACAGACTAGAAGGACGCCATTGCTGGGATGTCATTTATATAACTCAGAACAGAGTACGTTACACAAACTTGCGTTTTACTAACACATATAGTGTGTGTGTATATACAAACTCACGTTTTCACTAATACATCACACAATCCCAGTGGTGATAACCACTTCCGAGGACGAATGGTTGTTGTCTCGACTCTTATTATATGACTCTAGCACTGATACTGTTACAGCGCCTCGCCACGATAAAAAGCTGAACTATATAATAGATGTGAAAAGTGATATTTATTTTGATGATGAAATTTTATGTTACGTGTCATTTCGTTATTATATACTTAGTGTGAAAATGTGACTTATTTCGTACTTATCAAAGTCATAAAAATGGAAAATTAAAATTATCATGGAATTTTATATGTAAAAGTATTTTTCACTTGTTTCAATAGCTGTTAGACCTGTATGTTTTCTGCCCGGATAAAGTCCGATAGAAATTCACGTTATGTACTTTTACGACCATTTACTGACTGTTAAGGGAGGAAAGGACAGTTTTAATTGATTTTTAGAAGTGTTTTAAAGCGATCTCGTTATTTACCCAAATTGTTTATTTACGTAACATAAATTAACGTGTCATTTCTCGCTGCTGATGTCACAATTCCAATATAATCACGGTGACTATTCATTAAAAAAGATTGCAAATGTCTTGTAATACATCGGAATACTGTCTTTAAGTCTAAAAGACAGCGCAAATGTCCTAAAAAATGTCTAAAAGACGTCTAAATTTAAGATGTCTAAATATATTTGAAAGATATCATCAAAAGCGTCATATGACGTTTTTCTGATAATTTTAAGACGTTTAAGACAACATTTTTACGTCTTAAAGACGTTCTAAAATCACATTTTAAAACGTCTTTAAGACGTAAAAATGTTGTCTGGGAATATATGATCTTGGCAGATTTAGCTACCTGAGAAGGTCTAAAGTGAGGACTAAAAGACATTTAAAAATGTCATATAGAATGCCTAAAAGATGTCTTATAGAAAAATACTACTGAGTACTAGGAGTATTTGAGGTATTATGAGTATTTTGAGGTATTATTGTATGTACTACAGTACTACAGCACTACTGCACTACTGTAGTAGTGCAGAAGTAGTAGTGCTGAGTGATGCTAAGATCTTCTACATATCCGTGTTTCGAAAAAATGCAGGAAACGAGTATACATCACAGAAACTAACTATTAATAACTATTTTAAAAAAAGCACTTTTAGAGGCTCTACAAGCACATTCTAATCGAACGAAGAGTAAGTGATGAATTTCGTTTACATATGCCTCTTTATAGAGCCGTGTCATTTTCTCCTTTTGGAAAACGAATCCATCTCACGGCGATACTGCGTACTATGCCGCTTGCAGAATACAGTAGTGCTGTAGTGCTATAGTACAGTAGTACCTCAAATATTCTAAGTGTTCAGTAGTACTTTTCTATAAGAGTAGGATGTCTAAAAAACTATAATAATAATAAGGCTTCTAAAAGACAGACATAAGACGTCTTAAAAATGTCTTAAAGAGGTCTTTTATAATTTTTCGGACGTCTCGTAGAATTTTATGATGTCTTTTAATCTTAAAAACAACTTAATGTTTACTGGGTATGTTTACTACATAAAGTTTAGAGATAAAGTTGATTACAAAGTGATTCAGGGAATTTCTAGAATAATTAAAATTTTGCGGAATATGCACAGAATATTGTTAATGCTAACGTTTCGTGAACTTTGCCGTTCATCAGGGCGAAGAGCACACTGATACTGACAATGAGTTGCTCCTCCGGAGATTCTTTTTATTTAGATGCTGTAGAGATAGATGAGGGCATGTTGAGAAAGAGAAGAAGGAGATTTCCTTGTCAAGAGAGCAGTCTTCCATATCCTACTTATATTATAATCTGAGTCTCTGTTCAAATTGTCTGGATGTTTCTGTATTTTTAGAGCCTCTCTACTTGTTCAGAAATTTTTCGAGCCAAGGAAGATCCCCTCCTTCCTTAACATATCTCCCGTCTCCCTTTACAGCATCTATATAAAGGGAGCATCAGCTCAATATCAGTGCGCTCTTCGCCCTGATGAAGTGAATGACAAAGTTCACGAAACGTTTGCATTAGCAATGGATAAATACACGGCGATAATCTGCAAATCTTTTGGTATCTTTGAAGATAATATCCGAGAAAGCCTAAAAAAAGTATTATATAGAACATTGTTGAAATACAATATACAGGATGTTTCTTGTAATTTGATCATTTAAAATGTCTCCGTTATTTTTGATGATATAAGAAAATACAGATGATCTTGTTTGATTTAAAAGGACACATATTGTATTATGATGAGCAAAAAATTTTTCTCAAAGTCATATTTTTTGAGATTTCAAAGTCATCTCTACTTTTTTAAAAGAAATTGTATGATTTTTTTTACACACTATATGGTTCTTCTAATTATTTTGCACATAAAAGTAGTATTAAGGTAGTGATATCAAAAAATCAATAGCTTGCGAGATATTTTTACTTTATTCTGTTACATATTGATATAAAATATTAAATATCTCGTAAACCATTACTTTTTGACACTCGTATCTTAATACTTTTATGAATAGAATAATGAGATGAATCAATTAGTGGAAAAAAAATATATAATTGTTTATTTAAAAAATTATCCATTTTGCGTACATATTTTTTAAAGCAATTGTGTTTTCTTTCCACTAATTAATTCATTTCATTATTCTGTTCATAAAGGTATTAAGATACAATTATAAAAAAATCAATAGTTTACGAGTTATTTATTAATTTATGCCAACATATGACAGAATAAAATATAAAATATCTCATAAACTATATATGCAGAATAATTAAAGAAATCATATTGTGTAAAAAAAATCATATAATTCTGTTTAAAAAAATGGAGGTAATTTTCATATTTTTTTACCGCCTTCACTTAGAAGAAAGACAATATGATCAAAATATGTTTCCCTTGAAATCTTGCAACTTTTCCTTCTATTGTTAAAAACAAGTGAATTATTCAGGCTGTCTTAAATATACCTAATTCTGTATTTGCCAGAATAAAGTATCTCGTATACTATTGGTTTTTTGCTATCACTATCTTAATACTTTTACATGCAGAATAATTATAGGAATCATATTTTGTAAAAAAAAATTATACGATTCCATTTAAAAAAAAGTAGAGGTGACCTTAAAGTTTCAAAAAATATGATCTTGAAAAAATTTTTTTGCTTATTATAATATGTGCCCCTTCGAGTCGTACAAGATCCTCTGTGGTATTTTCTTGTATCATCAAAAACAATGGAGATATTTTAAAGAGAATGAGAACAAGTTAAAGGAAACATCCTGTAGAATTTGTAACTGATATAAATATTTGAATATTGCTGTTATATTCCAATATAATAAATATTTTGGGATATTCCAGAATATTCTTCGAACTCTCTCTCTTTTTTTTTGGGGCATTTTTAAAATGAATATTTTAGGAATATTTAGCGTTAGTAGAGAAATATATGTATATAATAAGAATTTAAAGAATCCTTTTATTTCAAGTAAAATGACTTTTGTTGATTTAATTAATGTATACTTTATGCTATTTCACAAAACACAAATATGTAGTGCGAGTTTTGGGAGAAGAGAGTAGTTTCCTAAATGCAGAAGCATAGATCTTATAAATATGGATACGCTTTGCTTATAATCAAGGATTCAAATTAACAGAGCGAGTAAATATATATAATAGTTGCTTTCCATTTACACACAAGTAAAACTGAAGTGAGCTGAGTATTTTATACTCAGATTAATCCTTATCTTACAAAACGGGTCACTAGTGACCTGAGCGATTCCTGTTCGTGCAAGTTTTTTTGAGTCTTTCAGTAATTATAAATTATACTACATTTTATTATTTTTTGAAAATGAAATACAATATTTATTCTAGAAAGTTGAAAGTATGTTGCTGAATTTTTAGAGATTTTTTGAATCCTTCTGAATGGGTGAATTCTACTGCTCCCGTTTGTATGGATAAGATACCAAATTGTATCCTTGTAGAGTAAGAGTTGACATCACTACTTGCTTACTTTGATAAAAAGTTATGTCAATATAGGTTTATAACCTCACTTTGAAGTGAGTTTATGAGATTCACTAAAGCACACGATTTTGATCTTGTCAGATCAGATTATAGTTAAAAAGTCAGTTGAATCTCACTTATCAGAATGCAAATGGAACGTGCATTCAACTGAATTATGACACAAATGAGAATCATCTGAGAATTGATGTAAATGGAAAACAACTTATATCTTCTATTCTTTTATGAGAATGAGATTATTGTGTAAACTCGGACGTAATGTCATATAAACATGTATAAACTTCAATTATTTTATTACATTTTGAATCGTTCATTAAGTACTTATGAATGAAAGGAAATATTATCATTCTCTCTCCAATATACACTACATAGCTCCAATATATTACATCGTCTTATTTCCTCATTATTGCAAAACTTCGTCAGTTATAATCTATCGGTTACAATGTTAATGCGTAATGATATATTTGAAATGGTTGATCATTTCTTATATGTCATTTCGAGCATATGTGTTGTTTGGTGTAACGAAGGATAGAAAATACGCATTTAGTATCTCTATCTAACGAAAAAAGTACATCCATGTATATAAGATCTATGTGCCTTCAATTTTGATATAAATAATATGATACTATATAAAAATTAATTTTACTAACAAGAGTGTTGATTTATGCTGCACTCCAATTATATGTTTAACGTAAAATTGTATCATGAGAGAAATAAGGAAAAAAAATAAAATATAAATAAAACAGTTCTAGGAGACTACAAACATATAAAGCGATTTAATATTCTCAATACTATATCTATTATTTAAACTACACAATTTACAAAGAAAATAGAAGCAATAGTACATCAATATTAATTTAAATAGAATATATCATTCAAATGATTATGAAATAATATTCTATTTCTATTTCTTTAAATTCTGTTTCTGTAATTCTATTATATTGTGTTAGCAGGTTCCTTTGTTGTATTTTTGATATTCTACTAATAAAATTTAACAAATTCTGGTATTTTATTAATAATAATTTAACAAATTTCTGGTATTCTACTATAATAAAAAGCAATACCTTTTAAAAAGTATTTAATGGATTTTACTATTTGAGTATATTATTGCTCAATGCAACCTTTTTGGCTCAATCATTTGTTCTTATAATTAATTTTCTTATAGTGAATTCGATGAAATGGACGTACTAGTGTATATATTAAAATAGATAAAGTATACGATTTTAATGTGCACTATTGTCTATTAAAATCGTTTTATCTAATAAAAATGCAAATATTTCGAATAAAATAGAGATTTTTTTAAATAGTATTTTATTTAATTTTTTATTTAATAGTAATAATATGTGTTGAATTTTTCATTCGTTTTTATGTTTATATTAAATTAAATACATATATTTGCGTCAATTTGTGTATGACAGCTTTAATGTGCATCAATGCGCACTAAGTGCATCCAATCGAATTCGCTATTACAAAAAATGTTAATTACACATTTAGTGAATCTATTTGAAATATGCAATTCATAAGATCTATGTTAAACGTGTTAATCAAAGTGTAAAAATTTTCTTTTTTAAGTATTTTTTTTACTTTACAACCGCTGTCCCGAGATCATTGACAATATCTTTCCACTAAAAAGATTGTTATTTTTATACTTAATTTTCATATTTTTATGTTTTTTTCATTTCCTTTTAATTTATCACCATGTATATAACATCAACTTAAGAGAATATATTCGAATCTCTCACTTTAAAATTAAACCAGTGTTTTTAAAAGTGCCGTCGCTATATATGGTTGTATAAGTTAAATATAATTAGTCCATTTAGTGTCAGATATAAGAAGTTTCGCTATTTTATTATCATATAGCAAATATATGAATGTTGAAGCGATGCAAACAAAAATTTTAAAATACATGAAAATAAATAGGAGAAAAATAAGAGTACATTCTGAAATGTATTGATAGTAATGAAAGCCTACAGCACTTCGTAAATTATAGATTTTTAGTACTTAGGGCAACTTGAAACATATCATATAAGAATGTAAAAGTTAAAAGTTAAAAGTGTTAAGAATACAGAGGTTCGTCTGTAATGATATTACAATATATCTTACATTATAATACGTTTGATCACATTGTTAACTAAGCTAAGCGTCATTCTTTCTGCTTGACCAAAGCATTCGCTGATGACATATTCTATTATCAGATGTAAGAAAGAGAAAAGAATAATGAAGATAAATGTATATGGTTGTTGCTCGCGAAGCAATCGTAATCAGCTACTTCCTTCATAGAAGAGTGCATCCAAGAACTATCACACGTGAGAGGAGATGAAGAATGGTTGGAGACGATCCAGCGTTGGTATCCTTTTCTTTTATGTCGCATCTTTGCATATTCTTGTACTAGTGACTCTTTTTCCCTTCAGAAAAAAATGTTTTTATACTTCAAATGTTTCATTTATCCATTGCAACTAATTTGATTTCGTTCATTACAGTTAAGTAATATTTATGATTCAGAAATTTTGAATCTATATACTTATTTGTATTATGTGTTGTGTTGTTGTATTCTTATCTTTACCAAAAAAAATCAGATAATTGTTTTATTGTGACACAAATGATTATGTCTTTATTTATTTGAAAATTATTTATGTCTTTATTTATTTGGATTTTCAATTTTAAGAGAAGATTCGAATCTGTAGATTTGGTTTCTATGACATGAACATCTATTGCAAAGTTTCATTGTTGCTCATACCAGTGACAGGAGACTTCTCGGAGATTGTTGTATATTCTATGAAGTGCCCTTATAGTGAATGAAGAAGAAAGTGAGGAACATGAAATAGGCGACTGGAAAAGTGATCCTGGCTATCACGTCGATCGTCTTCGCCACTCTAATCGGATGTGGCGGATCCTTTTTTCTTAGCTGCAAGAGAAAAAATTTTTTTTATCGCGATCGAACTTCAAACTTTAATGGGTTTTCTACGATAAGCTATTACCTCAGTATTAAGTTTTAAATCATAAGAAATTAACCAATTACAATAGAATGTGAGAAGAATAATCGATGATTGGTTCATTTCTTAAGTTTAAGACTTAAAACTTAGGTAATGACTTATTGTAGAAAGCTTATAAGACAGGGAGCACAGACTCTTGTATAATGCATAACATGTAATGCATAAAAAATGTACCAATCGAAGTCCAGCGTTTTCTTTTCCATAAAATAAAAAACTCTGATTGGTTAAATTTTTTATACCTGTGTTATGCATTAGTACGGATCTACAATAGATTTTTAAGCTATAAGAAGTGGACGAATCACAATCAATTATTCTCCTCGCATTTGACTACAATTATTCAATTTCTTTACGGCTTAAGACTTAAAATATCTATTGTCGGACTTATGCAAGAATCTCTGCTCCCTGCTTTAGGTTTCGAACATAACATAATGTAGTATAAAAATATATATTATATGTATTATATGTATTATAAAAATTAATGTAAGGTAGAGACCACAAATATTTATATCTAATGTTAGATCGCTGACTCTTCTATATATCGTGCATAAAAATTAATTCCAAAACCTATGTATTACATAGTGCAACGTAGGAATAAAACGCTCACATAATGTGTAATGGCCGTGATAGAGCCACATCAGTCACATGTTTGCGTGATGTACACAAACATATTCGTGATATTCGTGCTTTTATGTTAAAAGTTACAATGTCGCGTGAAAAGTTGTCACAATTTAAGAGGGTATTCTATTTTGACTATTCGTTCTTAAAACAATTTTTGGGAATTAAGTTTGTAAGAATGATTAAATCTAACAGCTAATGTTATGTATTTTACATTTATCTACATTGGAAATAATACCTCAAATTTTTACAAAGCGTTTTATTGTTAATTATAAAAGTTATAAATAAATAAATGCATAGATCATGCTTGACAAATTTGCTTTCATCGGGCGTGGTGATTGCTGCCGTTCTTGTAATCTGAAACAAACGAATTTTTTTTTATTTTATTCTTCACAAATGTAGTTATCGTTCGGCCTTCTAATAAATAATTGGAGAAAAAATTAATAAAATGACGCCGTTTGAAAGAAAATATTTCGATTTTTCTAAAAAATATTTATATCCTGTGATCTGGAAAAATAATAATTTTGAAGATATCAAAAAGTTGGAGAGTCAAACGATAGCCTAATATATGTATAGTGTATTTGTGCCAAAGCACAAGTCCGCCCAATAATTCGTAAAAAAAATACATGATTTGAAAAAAGTCGTTTCGAAAAACTTGTTTAAAATTTCTCGTGCATTTACGAGGTGAATAATTTCAATAACTTACCCTTAGTCGGCTATACCAGTGTCATCATAAAATATCTTCCTCAAAGAACTCCAGGACACACTAATCCTTATATCGAAAATTTTTTTAAATGAAATTTCACAGATTAGGTTGCGTTCGGGAACATCACCCGAGTGCCCCCGCGTATATCGTTTTATTCTTATTACTCACTCAATATTAAACAAGGATAAGATGATACATGAGAGCACGTACCTGGATGATATTTTCGCAACCAAATCTTTACAAAGGATCATCCTGAGTACATACACAGAGTGCATAGAGTACTGGCCATGCCACATAAAAAAACTTAAAACAGTAAGACATAAGAAAATCATGTTGAATTGCTACTGCTTATGTTATTACTCTTACATACTCTACCGTGATTGGTCAATTCGCTTACTGCTTAGATTTTTGATTTTAAGTTTTTTATGTGCTTTTTATGGCCTTTGTACTTGATGCAACGATCCGTCTGCAGGATGTAATCTCGTATCATATGGGCGCTGCGTTCTTTAAACCTTTGTAGATCGGTTTGACGAATTTCATCTCAAGATTTTCGAAGTACATTTTTACGATTTCAAATTACAAGAAAATGAAAAAAAAAAGAAATCGATTTTTTTTATCTTAAGATTGTATTTAAGATGGTCTTGAATATAAGACCTGACTATGGCTAGTATTTATAGTCTTCTTATTTTGAGACCATCTTAATGTCTTAAGACATTAATACGGCCCTCTGATTGGTTCACGTATGATTTCTTAAGACCGAATGATAATGTAAGGAAATGCTTGTGAGCCAACACTAGATATTCGTGTAATAATACATATATTAAAAATTTAAACACAAACGTTTTGATCCTAGTATAGGGTCCTCTTCAATATAAAAATGTTGATAGTCATAAAGATATAAAATAATGTTTTTACTCGTCAAGTCGTCAAATCATTGTTAAACTGTTGTCAATAATGGAAAACTTCTATGTTGTCTGTTATATTGTCTGTTATTTTGTCGGATATACATAAACTGACGATATTAGATGTATTTCACTAAAATTGAGTCAATAGACTAAGATGTATATGTTTAAATATGATAAAGTGTATATGTTTAAATATGATTAAAATTTAAAATTATATAAGTCAAATTCTCTAAAAATTTACATTAAAACCAGATTAACGATGGTCTGTTACAAACGATGTGATTACAAAGAGATTTCATTATCGAATGTGAGGTCAGAATGCAATAAGAATAACACAAATATGAGAACGCAATCAACAAAAATAAAAATATTAGGTGTACAACTTTGGTTCCGCCGTTTTCCTATAGATGGCTTTAGCGGTAAGTGGTCGAAATAAATAGATCATAGACGTCATACAATAAACTTGGGCATCTGTCAACATAACCCCATAGAAATATTAGTCGATTTGTGTCTGCATCATAAAGTTATTCTCGATTGAAAATGTCAGTTTACGAGCCAAATTCTCGTCATTTGCGGGAGGTTTTAATTTTTTGCTTTAATATGAAGAAATCTACGGCTGAGGTTCATCGAATGCTCTCAAATACTTATGGTGAGGCCGCTATTAGTGAAAGAACGTGTCGTGAGTGGATTCAACGCTTCAAGAACGGTGATTTTGACGTCCAAGGTCATGCTCTGTATTTGGTGGGACCAGCTCGGCGTAGTGTATTATGAACTGTTAAAACCGATTGAAACAATCACAGGCGATCGGTATCGAACGCAATTGATTGAGCCGAGCATTGAAAGACAAACGGTCGCAATACACGAGAGACACGATAAAGTGATTTTGCAGCATGACAATGCTCGACCCCATGTTGCGAAAGTGATCAAGACATACTTGAAATGGGAAGTCCTACCCCATCCGCCGTATTCTCCAGACGTTGCTCCCTCTGACTATCACTTGTTTCGATCAATAGCCTGGCTGACCAGCACTTCTTATGAAGAAGTAAAAAATTGAATCGATTCGTGGGTAGCCTCAAAAGATGACCAATTTTTTCGACGCGGGATTCGTACGCTACCCGAAAGATGGGAGAAAGTAGTGGCCAACGATGGACATTACTTTGAATCATAAATGTATAACCAGTTTTTTACAATAAAGCCTCGAATTTCGGAAAAAAAACGGCGGAAGCAAAGTTGTACATCTAATTACATCGATGATAGACGCATTGATTTACATGCGCATCTATCTTTCATTACTTTCTCCATTATTTGAATGTAGCTTATATTATAATCGCGACGGAATAAGATTTTCTTTTTTTCATCAGGTTGTGTTGTCTCGGCGTTAACTTATGGATGTATCTTTCTTTGAAAATGTTTCATTTTTTTGTCGTAACCAGTATAACTTTTGCTCCTTAGGCAGAAATAAAGTTGACAAATATGTTTGCGAATATATTGTAATAAATAAGATGGCATTTACTTTGATTTTACAACTTCCGTTTAGGTATGCGGTTATAATACTCGTATTCTCTTACAACCGTGTTTGAGTCGAAACTGACTACTTATATGTAATTACCAGTTAATTTGACGATAGATTTGAAATCCCTCTTTTATTGATTGTAATCCTATTTCTTCGTACGAGAAATATTGAGTGGATACTTTACTTCAAGTGCTCGCGACGCGAACGAAAATTATATTTACATGCTCCTGCCGAAACTTAATTTTTTCACATTCTTAGGCAAATACGAGTGACTTCCGTTCTTCGACTCATTCAACTCTGTAATACACGCTAATGCATTATTTAGCAATGTGCAAAAATTCCAGTATTTCCGCACTTACTGACGCTGCTGGCAATATAGTCAGTTCAATAGAAATTTTCGACGCGAACTACGCGATCACTTGGGATCTCCTCCGCCGGCGGTACAAGCGTGCAGAACTACGTGCGTTCATCGATTTGTCTTCCATGACGAGAGAGAGCTCTGTGGAACTAAGAAAAATCATGGACAACTCATCTAAGCATTTACGTGCCTTTTAGGCATTAAAATGCCCCATCATTTACTGGAACGATCTTCTCGTTCATATTTTAAGCTAGACACAGTCATTTTGCGAGATTGGCAATTGTCTCTGACGGACATCAAATTGCCAATTTTGAAGTTTTTCGATTTTTATTATCCAATTATCAATGATACACTCTTGAAACTACAGATAAGTCGAACACTCGTGCAAGGAGTACCGGCGCGCTAAACAAGGCAAACAGTAAGCCTCAAACATCGTATGCCGCTACTGTCAAGACTAAATGCCATTATTGTCAAGCCAAGCACTCTTTATATCATTGCAAGAACTTTCTAGCGCTATCGATCTCGCAAAGGATTTCAGAAATTCGTAGTTGCAAGATATGCAATTGCTTGCGATTCATGGCTGATACTTTGGGCAAGTGTTCTTCGAGTCAGTGCAAAGTATATTGCGCGAAGCATAACACGCTGCTTCATTTAGACTCCGCTGATGCGGATGCGAGCAAGACCGAAGTATTTAAGTCAGTCAACGCCAGTCGGCTTTGGTAGCATTGGATGATAGCGGAGACATTTTATTATCCACTGTGTTAATACTCACGATGGCAGCATGCTTAAGCCGTGTCGGATGTTTCTGGACAGCGGATTTCAGTAGTATAACAAGGCGAGTTCTAACCCATGTGGGGCTAGAGGGGAGGATGGGGAGCGGGGAGGTACTCGTAGGCGCGGGGGTAAGGGAGGGGGACGCTATCGATGTTTATAATGATACGTAATGTTGACATCACTGGGGTCGTCACCTCACATCTCGCCGTTGCCGCCGTCATCCCTCCGCCGCCGTCGCCGCCGCCGTCGCTGCGTTCACTCCAAAATGCGTTTTCGGACCGCCGCCGCGGTCGCAGACTCCGCGTCCACTCCAAAATGCGCCACGGTACTATAACGCGAACAAGATGTTTTGTCTGGTGGACACATCATTGTGTTCTCACAGTTCTTTCTTTCAAGATCAGAAGCATCAATAAAGATATTTATCTAGGAAGAACCGTGAGATCGGTGACATGTCACGATGCGTTAAGAGAGAAACATCGATAACGATATTTTTTTCTAAGAAGAGATCGGTGACACGTCGTCACTACTGCGATCCAATTGGGATGATAGATAAAGGGACAAAGAAGTTACAAATGGAATATATAAGCGTGGCTGCAACGATGCGACGAGCAGCTCGAAGAACTTTGTCATGCCAAGCGTCCGCGCCTGGCCGTTGGACACAGACAATCCGCGGTGGCGAAGTGCTCCACTTGCGAGTGCAAAATCGCAATTGGAGCGACGTTTCGTGCATATTGGTGGCAAGTACGCGAGTGGTGAGTACGCGAATAGCAACGAACAATCTCTTGTCTAGCGAGAGATCGATACGCGTTCGTACATGACAGATGCGATAAATTCTAATCGAGCCGCGGCGGTTTTTAAAAGACGCTAGCAATGTAGTTCTAGAGCGAGTGCGAGACGCTGTAGAAAGACGTGTAGTATAAAAGTACCGCGTTCAACAGTGAGTTCGCGACGAAGGATAAATGTGCTAATAAGAGCATAATTACAAAGAACAGCGAGATAGATCGATATACTGATTTGCGCGAGTGATACGAGCAACACATCGAGCCTATCCTAGCATCACTCGAAGAGTTCCAAGAATGTGACAGCGGGTGGACATTGTCACATATATTGAATTTGACTATCAATGTGAACAAATTAAATCCTATGCGCGGGATGTCGTATCAAAGTGCCACGAGAAATAGCGACGAAACGAGCAGTGATCAGTATTCATATGACGGACAATGCGTGCTTCGCGTCGGTGGTCGCCGCTCTGTACCCAGCTAAAAAGTATACGGAGCGGGAATCCTATCCGCATTATTACGACAGTATTGAATCTTACAAACATTGAATTTCCAATGACTTTAAAAGACATTTCTAAATTCGAACAGTTGAACGCAGAGTCGATCAACGTGTACGGCATCGAGAATAAATAAGTCCTTCATCTGCGGCTCACCGATAACAAGAAAGAGAAATGTCAATCTCTTGTATCTACAAGATTCACACAACGACAGCATTAGACACTTTGCGTGGATAAAAAATCTATCGCGTCTTGTGAGTTCGCAGATTGTGGAAAAAAGGACAAGAAATTTTTCTGCGATCGGTAAGTATAATAAGAAAAGTCAATGAAAAAACAGTAAAAAAAAATAATGAAAAATGATTTCTCTATTATTTACAGGAGTCTTCATTACTTCAGTACGAACGAAAAATTGCAGTCGCACGCATTGGATTGTCGGAAGATCAACGACTGCGCGATCAGACTGTCGAGGACGATAAGTGACTCGAATTTGGGAACCACTGCAATAAGGAGCGCGTCCCATTCATCGTTTGCGCTGTCTTGGAGTGCATTCTACGGAAAACAAAATCATCCTGACAGGGAAGATGCGTCATCGTATACATATCAACAGCACGAAGTATTTAGTATAGGATACTATGTGCGATGCGCATACGACACATTATCGTCGTACTTTTACTTCCGTCGCGATGAAGGTTGTATAACGTGGTTCGCGCAACAACTTAACGATTTGGCGTATCGCGTGAAAAAAATCGTATCTGCCAATGTGCCCATGAAAATGTTGTCTAAATAGCAATGGGAGGCATACTGTAGCGCGATGAATTGTCATCTGCGAGAAACTGTTCGCCGGACGGTACGCAAGTCCGCGATCATTGTCATCTCATTGGTAGATACCATGGTCCAGCGCAAATCAAATTGTAACTTAAATTATAAGAATTTGTTCTATATTCCGATCGTATTTCACAATTTATCGGATTATGCTCATTTTATAATTAAGGAAATTACTACTGCGTATGATAGACATGTAGATGTATTACCGATAACGAAGGAAAAATATATTTCATTCACTAAACATGTCGATAATATCAAAAATAAAAATGAAAAGAATTTTTCAGAAAAATGGTGTAAAATTATTGGGAGTACAAATTAGTTCGATCCGTTTCCCTAAAGATTGCTCCAGCTGTTGTGAATGGTTCATAGTGACAGCTGATTTTAGTGGTTTCAGAGAGGTTAAACATTTGTTAATAATATTCAGTTTATCACTTTGAGTTTCATCATATAAAAACCTTGACTTTTACTGTGTTTGAAATGTCGAATTTTGTGTTAACCAAGCAGCATTTATGGGAGGTTTTGATTTTCTGTTTTAATTAGAAGAAAAGTGCGGCCCATCGAATGCTTGTCGAAGTTTATGGTAACACTGCTCCAACTGATAAATCATGTAGGGAATGGTTTCGACGTTTCAAGGATGGAGATTTCAGCGTTGAAGACAAGTCTCGCTCTGGACAGCCAAAAAAATTCGAAGACAAAGAATTAGAGGCATTACTCGAAGAAAATCAGAGTCAAACGCAAAAGGAGCGACAGAATCATTGGGGGTAACTCAACAAGCCGTTTCTGTACGATTGAGAGCCATGAGAATGATTCAAAAACAAGAAAATTGGGTGCCTTACACGTTGAAAGGCGATTTTTTACTTGCGAACAGCTGATTCAAAGATAACAGAGAAAAGGTTTTTTTGCATCGTGACTGGAGATGAGAAGTTGATATCCTACGACAACTCCAAGAAGAAAAAATACTACGCTAAGCCTGGTCAATCGTTGCCATCGATTTCAACATCAACTACGGCCAAATATTCGGTTCGAAGATCATGCTCTATATCTGGTGGGACCAAAAGGGTCTTGTTTACCATAAGTTACTGAAATCTGGCGATTCCATTACGGGCGATCGATATCGGCTACAATTGATTCGTTTGAGCCGTGCATTGCGAAGAAAAACGGAATACGAGCAAAGACATGATAAAGTTATTCTTCTTCATGATAACGCTCGGCTGCATATCGCTAAAGTCATAAAAAAATATTTGGAAACGCTCAAATGGGATGTTTTATCGTAACCTCCGTATTCTCCGGACATTGCTTCTTCTGATTACTTGTTCCGAAGGATGCAGCACGATTTGGCAAGTCACCGGTTCACTTCTTTCGCAGAAATCGAAAATTGGCTCCAAAATTGGATCGCCTCCAAAGACGAGTCATTTTTTCGAGATGAAATTCGAAAATGGCCTGAGAAATAGGAAAAAGGAGTAGGCAGCGATGGATACAATACTTTAATTGATCTGTTCATTCATTTTGTTTTAAAACAAATGCACAAAAAAACGGACCGAATTAATTTGTACTCCCAATAAGATTCATTGATTCTTTCAAATTTCTAAATGCAAGCCTTGATAAATTGGCGTTGTATCTCGACAAAGATAAATTAAAAATTGTACGTTCCGAATTTTGCAAGCTCAGCGCGGAGGATTTCGATTTTCTCACACACGAAAAGGTGTCTTTCCATACGAGTACATTGAGTGTGTCGAAAAATTGTAGGACACCCGCTTATCACCGCGCGAATTATTTTTCAGTTCGTTGACAGGCGATACCGTATCCGAGAGCGATTACGCTCACGCTGTGAATGTATGGCAGTGATTCTCCATCCGAACGTTTGGTGAGTACAGTGATTTGAAAACTGATGTCTTGTTATTAGCCGATATTTTCGAAAATTTCCGCAATAGTTACATCGCAAATTACTGTTTCGATTTATTATACATTGTCGCGCATTATTATACATTGTCGTGTTTCACATGGGACGCCATGCTGAAACATACGTACGTAAGATTCATTGCTCACCGACATTGATATGATCACGTTCATCGAGCGCAGTATATGCGACGGTCTCAATGTTTCAACAGATACGCACAGGCTAATAACAAGTACACGGATTCGTTTGATCCATCGAAACCGTCGTACTTGATGTATTACGATGTGAATAATCTGTACGGATGGGCGATATGTCAATCTTTGCTGTACGCCGAATTTTAATGGTTCGAAGACGCTGTGGACTTTGACGTGAGCGCGATCGCTCCGGATTCATCCATCTGATTATATTCTCGAGTATCCGCATCTATACGACCGACACATTGACCTACTTTTCT
The DNA here is from genome assembly GCF_000143395.1 of Atta cephalotes. NCBI lineage: Eukaryota > Metazoa > Arthropoda > Insecta > Hymenoptera > Formicidae > Atta > Atta cephalotes. The sequence continues at coordinate 12,477,835 of NW_012130066.1, read as the reverse complement.
GCTCAACACGCGATAAACCGCTCGGCAAGCGTGAAGATAAACTTCTAGCGACGTTATATGATAAGCAGCGTTACGTCATCTACTATCGCAATCTGCAGCAATGTACTCGTCACGGTCTTCGCGTAACAAAGATCCACCGGGTGCTACAATTTGTTCAATCTCCATGGTTCCGCGATTACATTGAACTCAATATACAATTTAGAACGCGTGCAAAAAACGATTTCGAAAAAAATTTGTATAAACTAATGAACGCGGTAAGACCATGGAGAATGTGCGCAATCACGTAAAATTAATAACAAAATGGTACGGCGCGGAGGCAATGATCGCGAAACCGAATTTTCACAGTATGTTTGTGGAAAATTTGATCGCCGTCGAAATGCGCAAACTCGAGGTAAAGTTCAACAATTTACATGGGTATGTGTATACTCGACATATCGAAAGTCTGCTTGTACGAATTTCACCACGAGTACATGTCACCGATGTATCGCGACAAATTCAAGATCATGTACACCGACAGTCTCATTTACCATATAGAATGCGACGATGTTTACAAGAATATGAAACGCGATATCGCTAGATATCGATTTGACACGAATGATTATTCGGCAGACAACGTGTACAGTATGCCTCTCGTGAACAAAAAAATATCCGGCCTGATGAAGGAAAATAATGGTGCGATAATGATCGAATTCGTTGGACTGAGAGCGAAGATGTACGCGGTAAGAGTGGACGGCAAGAAGGACACTAAAAAGGCGAAAGGAATAAGGAATAACGTCATAACGCGAACGATAACGTTCGATGATTACACGGGGTGTTTGAAGAGATCGAAATGACTCGCCGTCAATCGTGTATGATCTAAATTACACGAGGTGTACACGATATCCAAATCGAAAATCGCTCTGAGCCCATACGACGACAAACGATACGTCTGGACTCAACGGAGACGTTACCGTGGGGGCATTGGCCTTTGTAATATATGTTACTATTATATATTACTTATTGTAATTTAAACTTTTTTTCACATTTATACAAGAATTATTAGCATGTTTTTATGTAATAGCATTTATTATTATTATTAGTATTACGATTATTATACTTTCATATAATACATATCGTATGTTTTTAATATTTATATACTACTAATTTTTATTTATATACTACTAATATTTCAATTTTACATTTTATATTATATATCCCATATTTTTTATCATTTATGCGTATTATTATACTATTATGTATTACTATTTTAATTTACACGTAATGCATATTTTTTTACATTTATATAAGTATTATTATGTTTTATGTAGTACCATTTATTATATATTACTATTATTTTTCATTTCATGTATCGTACATTTATATCTGTATACTCCAAAACAAAGATGGAAAGGATAATAAAAAAAAATACGTTTATATATTTATATTGATATATTTTTTATATGTAGAAATAAAATATGTGAATCAAAATTTTATCAAATAACATTGTTTTTGTGTATCCATGAATTGTGCGATCCATCGAATCTCAGCCACTTGACGTATTTATCTCCTTTCCGGCGCAGTAGTTTTTCTACGAGATACACGGATAAGTAGCGCGATGCAACTCATGTTCGTAAAACGCTCCAGCGACGGATTTTCCTTGAGATAGCTTACGGGATTGGTACGCTGCATCTTAACGATTGTAAACATCTCGGTGGTCCAATTTGATGTGTAACTCTTTTCAAAAATCGTCTTGTACTTGTTCATGCGTACCGAATCGCCCACTTTAAATTTTGATGGACTAGCAATCTTTATCGCGCTGTACACCATGTTCAAGAGTCTTTCAGCGATCGTGGGAGTTACGTCGACAGGTCGCATGTCGATAGTCCGATACTTGCGTGCGTTGTAATCTGACACGAGACGCGGCAGCTCGTCGATCCACTTGTAATTGCCGTTGAGCGTAAATATTTTCCACATGTCGTTTTTGAGCGTGCGGTTGAACCGCTCAACTATTGACGCTTTCAATGTCGAATACGTGGAATAGTGATTAACGTCATGTTTTTTCAAGATTTTTCTACAAATCGACGTTGTAAAATTCTTTCCATATCCGTTTGTAAATTTTTCGGACATCTTCCATTCTCTCGAATGATCTTAGCGATTGCGTGAGTCGTCTCGCTTCCACCTTTGCTCTTGAGCGGTACGGTTCATGCGTATTTGCTCAATACATCGATGACGGTGAGTATGTAGTGATGACCTTTGTTGAAGCCTGAGTACGGACGCATCTCGATGATATCAGTCTGCTAGAGATCGTCGTATCCTCGAACTATGACGTGCCTTCGCGGAAAATTTCTTCTCGCCGGAGCATGCAATTCCTCAACGAGTCAACGTCTCTCGGAGCTAATTTTTCTCTTTTCACTGGATCTCTTTTTCATGATTCAACGCGTAATACACAGACCAAAAGAATTTTTTTTTCTCACTGATACCACTCGACTGATTCGTTTCATGGATACGTTTCATGGATTTAATTTATAATAAGACCGGCTTCGCGAAGTTCCTCGATGATCGACAGCATCTCGTTGTCGTGAGCGTTGTTGCCCGCTCGGTGCGAAGCGTCGAGCAATCGTAGACGATCCACCAGCTCGTTGGGATCATCCCAGTGCACGTAATCAATTACGTTGTCATTCAATATCATTACATGAGGTAATCCCTTTCCAGATTTCTTCTTCTGTTTCTTGGGTGTGATCGACGGCGCGATTACGTATTTGTATTTGTATCCTCTATTGCTCAATAATCGGCCCTGCAATGCTTGTGTTTGTGCGCATTCATCGCTAGTAGCATGCTCTTGTACTTGTTCATATTGTCTTCCGTATAGAGGAGATCGTCAGGAATTCCCGGGAAAATTAACTCGTAAAGACTAGGTGTACCGACAGATCGTACATCACCATCGATAATTATGTTGTCCGCATCATCCACGTCGAAACATTTATTGCCAAACATCAATTTTTGTGTAGATAAATGCCGTAACATAATTTACATTGCTCTTCTGTTTATGTCGCGTTCCCCTCAGGACAGCCTCGACGTACTTTTGACTCAGCGGCCCAAGCCGGCTCGTAATGCCTCTCGACCTTCCGACGTTTGCAGCTGATTTTGAATCTTCGTCGCTAGCGAGTTTTCCGTCGTTTCGAAAACATTGTACAATGACTCTATTGTCGATACGATTTTGATACGCGCGTGGAGGTTATCGGCTGTACACGATCGTGCAATCGATCATCAGATTTACGCAGGAACGCTCGAAAGTCTCGCTCGCTTTCTCTCCTTCCTCTTTCTCCTCCTCTTCTTTTCTCTCACGTTTGAAGGCAGACGCTGCATCATCGTCGCGCGACTGTCTCTTTATCGTGCGCATGGGGCTGTCAACAATCTGCAGAAGTTTGATAATAGCCTTAAAATGTTTGTTCAATGTTATGTCCTCCTCGATTCCTCTCGATACCGGCTTTTACAGCGCGATATTTCTTGCGGATCGACTCGCTCGTCTTCTTAATCTCTCTTTTTTTCATGCACGCGCACATCAGCCATTTTCTCTGACGAAGACAATGACTAGTCACGTTACAGTATCGAACTCATTAAATCCCTTTCTGTATCTCTTGTCTTTAAGCGCACTGTCCTTGTCTATCACTAAAAATCCATATTTTTTTTGCCAACAGTCGCGACACAACAAACAAAATTCATCATATGACATGTCGATTCACGTGATCGTTGTAAACGTGTTTCAAGTTGGTACAATCCTGTTTGAATAGGATCAACTCGAATGACTATTTAAAAGTGCGCGAATTGCGCAGCGAAATGTATCTCGCGCTGTGTCATCCTTCTGATATTCGAGACTTGAGCGTCGAGCAACTGCAATATATACCGAAGGTCGTACTCTTACGCGTGTACGGCAACATCGAACATGTCTGGGACAACCTTCCAGAATACATGAAGACAGATTCGGAGGTTCGAACCTATCGTCGCTGCGAGCACTACAATCAGCCGTGGCAGCGGATGCACATCGACGGCCCCGCACCGAAGATAAAGGACTCTAGCGAATGTCAGCGTCGCGCAACGGTCTGCTGAATCGAGCGATTCTTTTCGAGTTACATATTCCGGGCTACCAGTTTTACGGCCCGGGCATTCGGCTTATGAAACGACTAGACAGAGGTGACGAGGGCATAAATCCGCTGGACGCGGCGTGCCGAGAACGACATTGTATTCTCGGAGCAACGATCTCACCGATAGATACGCCGACAAGGTACTCGCCGATAAAGCGCTAGGACGCGTCATTGCGAGAGATTCGGCTCTGAGTGAGAGAGCTGCCGCAGCTGCTGTCTGGGCAGCGATGAAAGCCAAGATCAAGATCGGGCATGAAATCGAAGAAAAAAACGATGAGAAAAATGGCGACGAAAAAGTGGACTTCCAACAACGAAACTAGGCGGATCTGCGTTATCGTTTCTGCCAATGTCAGGCGCGCTCGGATCCTTGATCGGCGGAGCGACCAGCGTGGCGAAAGCGGTAAAAACAGCAAAGTCGCGCGACGTCAGCTCGAAGAGCTGCAACGTCACGATCGCACGATGGAGCAGGGTTTGTATCTCGCGGATTGTATCTCGCTCCGTACAAATACGGACGCGGACTGTGTATCTCGGCCAGTACAAACATGGACAGGGTGTAGCTGTAAAGAAAAAAAAATGCCGAAAAGACAATAAAAATGCCGTCTAGCAACTATCAATGCCATTTGGCAACTATCATTGTGCAAGTGAATGATCTCGCGAAACGTATCATATGCGCGTACCATACTTTAGAGGCATTTTTCATGTGTAACGTTACCAACGAGTGGCGCGCATCAAAACGAAAGCGATATCGTAAATCTGGACGATGCGACGGAGCCTGATATTCACTGGGTAGCAAGAGAAACAACCGCGTCGTGTACTTTGATAGTTTCGACTGTCCAAGGAACTGTTCCGATATTTCGGGTGTTATGACGGTAGAGTACAATCGCACGTCCTATCAGACGTATAATCAGAATTTCTGTAGACAGATATGTCTGCGGTTTCTACAAACGGTAGACGCGCGTGAATTTAAAAAGCTCGACGAGATGCTGTGAAATCTTAGTATTAGTCGAACGCTTTTTCCGTCATGTCATTGACGCTTACACTAAGCGAGAAGAGCACCGTTCTCGCAGCGAATTACTTTCCCGCTATAAATTTGAGTGATGGAGATTACGAGCTCGATCTGGCGATTTTTGAGACTTATCACATAATATCGAACGTGAATGAATCGAACAACAAATTTTATTTCACCAAAGACGACATGGAAATTACAATTCCCGAAGGTTCATATGCGAGACATAGAAGTGTGAGACATAAATGAATTTTTGAAACGCGCGACGGAAACGTCCACATCACGACGCGTTTGAAACCGTTGACGTAGTGCATGATGACAATAACAACAATGACACCGATGATGATAATGATGCAGAATATCCGATTACGCTCTGCGCAAACTACAACACAAGAGATGCGAGATTAGATGTGCAATAAACTTTGGCAAGCTCAACAGTATTGAGTCGCTGCTGGGATTCTCGTCGAAGCGTATACTGCGGCCGCGAAGATGACACGAATCGGACGTGTCGATCAACATAATGAATGTAAATGTTATCCGCGTAGAGTGTAACGTGATCACGGGTTTGCCGTGCTGCGTACAGCAACGGCAAAAGCGCGCACAAGATACACGAATTTTCGCCGAGCATGCCTCCAGGATATAAGATATCGGAGAGGCCGACGCAGATCATTTACCTGCCGACGTACAGAGCATTATGGATCTAACGATACGTATCATCGACCAGAACGGATTGCTCGATTTTCGCGGAGAAGATATCACCGTTAGATTGTACGTACGACGGCGACAGTGATAATGTGAGCGTGAGATGCTCGTGCTGAACGGAACAGAGCGTATGCAGAGAGATAACGCATTTTTTACAAGGCCACGTCAATTCGATAACACTCGCTCATCCAGCTGCATCAGATAGAAGAAGAAGCTTAGCGTATCAAACGTTACATTTTTAAAGTCTTTGGATACGTGGTGCGCAACATTAGAGATAACTGATATCCTAAACATTAAAGACGAGTCAATCTTCGACGATTACATCGTCAAGATTGAGATTCACACGTACAGTCCGTTCGCCAACACAACGTTCGGGTATAGCGACGAAATAAGAATACATACAGCAACAGGATCTGTACACACCGTACGAAAGTTTTCTGTACGTCGAGGAAAAACTGACGAAGAACAAAGTGATCCAGAGTGCTCACGTGACATTAGGAAATAATTGCGCATTCATATTTGATGAGATTCGATATGAACTCAACGTGTGGAGATTGATCAGAAATGTGGGCATAACTAGACGCTCAAAACTATTAGGTGTACAACTTTGCTTCCGCCGTTTTTTTTCTGAAATTCGAGCCTTTATTGTAAAAAACTGGTTATACATTTATGATTCAAAGTACTGTCCATCGCTGGCTACTACTTTCTTCCATCTTTCGGGTATGAATCCCGCGTCGAAAAAACTGGTCATCTTTTGAGGCTATTCACGAATCGATCCAATTTTTTACTTCTTCATAAGATCGGAAGTGCTTGTCAGCCAGGCCGTGTGCCATTGATCGAAACAAGTGATAGTCAGAGGGAGCAACGTCTGGAGAATACGGGTGGGGTAGGACTTCCCATTTCAACATTTCCAAGTATGTCTTGATCACTTTCGCAACATAGGGTCGAGCATTGTCATGCTGCAAAATCACTTTATCGTGTCTCTCGTTGTATTACGGCCGTTTGTCTTTCAATGCTCGGCTCAAACGCATCAATTGCGTTCGACCGATCGCCTGTGACTGTTTCAGTCGGTTTTAACAGTTCATAATACACTACGCCGAGCTGGTCCCACCAAATACAGAGCATGACCTTGGACGTCAAAATCACCGTTCTTGAAGCGTTGAAACCACTCACGACACGTTCTTTCACTAATAGCGGCCTCACCATGAATATTTGAGAGCATTCGATGAGCCTCAGCCGCAGATTTCTTCATATTGAAGCAAAAAATTAAAATCTCCCGCAAATGACGAGAATTTGGCTCGTAAACTGACATTTTCAATCGAGAATAACTTTATGATGCAGACACAAATCGACTAATGTTTTTATGGGTTATGTTGACAGATGCCCAAGTTTATTGTATGACGTTTATGATCTATTTATTTCGACCACCACTTACCGCTAAAGCCATCTATAAGAAAACGGCGGAAGCAAAGTTGTACACCTGATAATTAATCCTCTTCTCGACCCTCGCGAGGCGTTCATTGGTGGCCGTACGAAAAATATTATAATCCGATGAAGTTACAGAGAAAATATGTTACGTGTGTTCTCTATATTCATATGTATTGAAAACGGATACTTTTCCATTAGGCCAACCTATAATTTATATCAGAGAACAATATTCGGAATTAATTGGCGTAACTCCAAATTTTAATTTTGATTCTGTCGAGGATATCATTCGGTGCACAGTACTTCTTCCACGCGATCTCTTTCACCCTGTACTTTCGTACAAGGCAAATTGTTGTTCGGGCTGTGTCGTAGTTGCTGCGAAACGTTCTCGCAGGCTGAGTGCACTCATGCTTCCCGCCGATCGTGAATTCGTAGATGAATAGGTATCCTGTGAATTACGCAAAACCCTCGAGAAAGGTTATCTCGTGACGAATGTGAGCTAAATATGGCAATTTAGAGTCACACGGTTCGATTCTTGTACGAGGCAAGTTTGTTTGTCGAATATATCAATAGTTTTTTGAAAATAAAGCAGGAAGCTAGCGGATGGTTAAACGAATGCCAGGATGACGAGAGTTAGGAACAGTACCTTCGGGAATACGAAGAAACGAGTATTGTTCTCGATAGAAATAATATCGTTCGAAATCCTGATTTACGTTCCGTCGCGAAGTTCTGTTTGAATTCTTTTTGGGGTAAATTCGGCCAACGAATCAATTTGCCTAATACAGAGATCGTAAAAAAATACGAATTTGGCAATATTGCTCACGAGTTCGGAGCACGAAATAATCAATAATTACCTATCAATGACGAGATAATATATGTTGGCGACTACGCGAAGAGACGGTAGCGCCTTCTCCGCAAACCAATCATGTAATCGCAGCATGGACAGCGTCACAAGCACGATTGATATTATACAAATATTTAAAGAAATTAGATAGTTGCATTTTATATTGTGATACAGACTTCTGTATGAGGTGTGTTCAAAAAAAAGGTGACTTTTCAAATTTCGCGGGCTACATACATTCAATTTTCGAATTTTTTTTCATTATGTTGGTACACATGTCCCCAATATATGTTGAGATTATCAGCTGTTTTGCATGTTTAGTTTGTTTTTCACAGATATAAAGGTTAGACGTGTTTAGTATACTTGGCGATTTTTTGCTATCGAAAAAAATCAAATGGATCAAAGAATCTATATTAAATTTTGTGTGAAAAATAAAATGAAGTGCTCTAACATATTTAAAATGTTGACTGCGGCATTTGGCGAGTCTACTTTGAGCAAAAAAATGTTTATAAGTGGTGCAAGCTCTTCACAGAAGGCCGAGATGTTGAAGATGCCCGCCCTGGATGCCCCAGCATGTCAACAACCGATGAAAACGTTGAAGAAGTGAAGAAAATTGTTATGGAGAATCGTCGAATGACTATTAGAGAAGTTGCTGATGTCAGCATATCGGTTGGCTCATGCCTTGCAATTTTTTCGGATATTTTGGGCATGAAACGTGTGGCAGCGAAGTTCCGAAATTGCTAAATTTTGACCAAAAGAACTGTCGCATAAGCATCGCTCAGGAGCTGTTGAATGACGTCAACGACGATCCAGATTTGCTCAAAAGGATCATAACTGGTGATGAAACACCGGTATATGGTTATGACGTCAAAACCAAAGCCCAATCATCCCAATGGAAGCGGCTAGAAGAGCCAAAAAAAAGACCAAAAAAAAACGCCAAGTTAGGTCAAATGTGAAGATTTTGCTCACTGTTTTCTTCGATTACAATGGCGCGGTGCATCGTGAGTTTTTGCCACAAAGTCATACAGTCAATAAGGAATATTACCTTCAAGTTATGCGCCGTTTGCGTGAAGCAATATGAAAAAAACGCCCGGAACAACCAGTCATGAATATTGCACCATGATAATGTGCCAGCTCACACGTCGTTACTTGTTCGTGATTTTTTTGGCCAAAAACAACACCGTATTCACCGGACTTGGCTCCCTATGACTTTCTCTTGTTCCCAAAACTGAAAAGACCCATGAAAGGACGGAGATTTGCTACGATTGAAGAGATAAAGACCACATCGCTGGAAGAGCTCAAGGCTATGAAGAGCCAAAAAGCGCATATCAGAAGTGCTTCGAGGATTGGAAAAAGCGCTGGCACAAGTGTATAATATCTGAGGGGGATTACTTTGAAGAGGACAAAATAGTGATGAATAAATAAATATTTTTCGAGAAAAATAAAAAGTCACCTTTTTTTTTGAACATACCTCGTATTTACATAAGCAGAGCATTTACGAACCGAATGAGTATGAGCCGCGTACGGGGAATTTTCTGGGCGATATGACGGACAAATTCGAGAGCTACGGACGGGGTAGTTTTATAACGAGTCGTCCGTGTCCCGAAATTCGTCGTTTGTATACCGGAAGGTAGCCGACACCAGATTTGTAAAGTTAAAGGAATAACATTAAATTATATATAAGTACTTTCGATTTATGAATTTTATTAGGAAATTAATAATGGATAATGAAAGAGAAAGAGGAAGAAGAAGAAGAAGAAGAAGAAAGAAAGGCAGCAATAAATTTGAGTTTTAGCGCAATCCGGCGCACCGTTTTCACGAAATCGTAACACGAAACGAAACAAAGACGTGCGCGCCGATATTGGTAAAACGCAAATTTATTAATAATCGCTATTCCCTTCCGTATGATTTCAGGAGAGAATAACGACTTCTTCTTCTTTTTTTTTCTCTCATTTATATTTTTTTTAACTCGCGAGTTTTCCTATTTGCGTATTTAAGTATTATGTAAGAAAAGATTTGAATTTAAGTTTTTTGTAAATAATAAAATATAAATATCTCTCTTTTGCAAAAAAATATTTTTATTAGAATTTTATTGAATGATTTAATGTAAAAATATGAAAACATAAAAATATAAATTATATTTAATTGTAATATAAAAATGTAAATATTGTTTCTGAATAATTGAATTTTTTGTATAAGAATAGCAAAAATAACAACATAAAAAATTAAAATATATATTTATATATATTTATTATATATTTAGTTATATATATATATATATATATATATATACTATAGTATAGTTCTTTTCCTTCTCTACCCTTTTTAAAAAA
>NW_012130066.1:12427669-12467387 GCF_000143395.1 Atta cephalotes | reverse complement strand
CTAACCTTAACTTAACGTTAACTTAACTTACGTTATAATATATACTATATAGTATATACTATATATATATATATATATATATATATATATATATATATGTTTCCTTTTCATCCTTCCCCTTTTTTAAAAAAATATCGAATAAAAAATATTTTGTACTTGAAGAAAACAAGAAGAGGTGAATTTATTATATAATTCTAATCAGAGCCTTTCTGATTTTTCTATGAAAGCTTTTCCCTCGCTGCGGCATCGCGGTAATGACATCAGTAAGTTTATCGTCGACGATGCCACGCGCTCATTTAGCGATAGAAATATGCAGATCGCGAGCCTCTTTGATGCAAAGATAAGCTTATGCGCGTTGCACCGCGGTGAGATCAGCTTTTCGCCCCGTCGCGGTGCTCTTCGCTGACAAGCGAAGGTATATTGCATGCGGGAGTATATTGACGCGAGCGCTCGTCCGCCGCATGGAAGATCTCCGTCGCGATGATCAGCTTATCTCCCCTGCCCTCCTAAAATTATTTCCTTTTGCGTATTCTAGAAATCAAATGACGTTTTTTTTGTTTTTGAAGTCGCGTACGGAGATCGATCATTCATTTCGTAAAATGGACGTGCGCTAGAAACATCTTTGGACATCGTATGCGGGCCGACCGATTGCGGAAGACGATCTTTGCGGGTGAAGGCTTTTCTCCGGCATTTATCTCTCATGTCAGACGTGCGTTTTGAGAGAGTTTTGTTTTATTATGCGGAATGGCAAGAAGCCTATCGTCAATTACAATACGACACACGTGTAAAAGAATTCGAAGAACAACGTTGGAGATGATATATAGCAATATTAAAACAATGAAGAAGAATATAATTGAATTTTGCGAGGGATTATCATGTCCGGAAGATTATTTGAACGATTCTCTGTCTCCAAAATTAGTGATAATCGACGATCTTATGAGAGAATCGTCGTCGTGCGATCGTAGACCAAAGGCAGTCATCACAAGAATCTCAGTGTTATTTTTATCTCGCAGAATCTGTTCCATCAGGGACCTGGCCAGCGTGATATATCACTTAACGCGAATTACATCGTCGTTTTCAAAAATCCACGCGATCGCGCTCAAATTCGTCATTTAGCGTGTCAAGTCTATCCCGATGATCCGAAATTCTTAGAAGAGGCGTACTACGACACCATATTGAGACCAGGTATTTGTTGCTCGATCTGAAACAATCAATTCCGGACAAATATCGATTTCGAATGTATATTTTTCCCGAGAATACGATTCATTACGTCTACGTGCCGCATCAGATCATTTTCCACGGATTCGTTAAAAATAATAAAAGTTGAGAACAGGTAATCGTACGTGTCAGTCGTAGATTTTTCTCGCGATGAAGATGAGTGACGAGAAATCGCGATGAAAATCGTCACACATTCGATCGACCTGTCTCCTCGCAGCGCTCTATTATTTGAACAAAAATTCAATGCACAACCTTCTTGCGCAATGCTGACGAAAAACTAATTTGTTTTCGTTGTATTTGTGAATATGTTTTTAATACACTCAAATGTAACGCTCGTTCGAACGGTATGAAAAAAATCGGTTAACGAAATATAAAAAGGCTTTGCGTCGCGATTTCTCATCACTAATCTTCATCACGAGAAAAATCTACGACTCTTGTTGCAAAGCTTGGTAATTGGAAGGATAAAAGAAAACTGTTCGTGCAGCGAAGCGGATTTTTACCTTATTTTATCGGGTCTATATTATCGAAGAAACAAAATAGTAGGGATAAAACGTTATGGAGAGGGCTAAAAAAATGCTTTTAGTTTCGATGAAAATCTGAAAAGAATGCATCATCAGTTACGTCAAAATCTGACATTATTCATTGACGGAGAGTCAAAAGAAATAACAGTATCGCAAAACTTGAAAAACATCTCGAGCACTAATAATACAGCGCAAACCGCGGGAACTCATCTAACACGACTCGATGCGAAGAAGAGTCATATTCTTAATTCTGGCTGGCCGCGTGACGAAAGTGAGAAGTGGAAAATGTACAGAGAGGCATTATGGCGATACCTACGATTTATCCAAGAAATGCGAACACAGAAAGACGTAAATGAAAACGAAAATGCAGAAAATAATGCTACGAGATGTCTCCGATAATAACGAGACGACAACGATAGTGTTTTTAACGATCTCATGCAAACATTCGATATATCACCATCACTTTCCCTTAATAACACAGATATTATTACGAAAAATTTCGAAATTTCGAGCGAGCATAATCATACGATGAAAAGCATCGAGGAAATACTGGAAAGCTTACCGAAATCTTATCATAAGCATGCACACTTACTAATGAAATATTTGTTTCGAAAAGCTATGCCTGATAGAATTAGTTGGAACAAGCATGGAATCGTAACTATAGATGGCAACGCCGTGAAAGATTCGAATATCGCTGATTTAATAAACGATGCAATGCACGAGAAAAAATTGTGAAAGTAATGGGTAGAAATCAGTTTGCACGATCCGTGTGAACATGCCTTCTGTACTGGTGAGAAATAAAAGATTATTGTTCATGCACGGTGTTGCTATAAACAACGTAAAACATCGACCTCGCAAGTTTCACGCCTTTTATATCGAAAGCGCGAGTTCCGTGTCGATTGTATCGAGAGCACGAGAAAAACGTAGAAATTACGAATAAGAAATAGATGAGGAAAGTTCATTGATTCTTTCTCGTACACGAAAAACTGATATCCCCGTATCTTTGCAAATAGGAAAAAATCGGTTACTCGGTTGGAAAAAATTGAGATAATGATAACGATTTGAAAAACTATATTACGATCCGTCGCATTATGCGAGCTATTCGGCGGTGGATAATCTAACTCGCGCTGTTAAACCGAATTTCTCGTGAGGAAAAGTCGTACACGGGCTCGAATCGCAAGACGCGTTGCACCGACTATTACGCAAAAAATTTCCGCGATTGCATTACAACAAATTGACGATGTGTGGGAGGATTGTAATAAATTGACGATGTGTGGGAGGCAGATTTAATCGAACTCTGAAATCTAAAAAGTTAACAAGTAACAATGACGGTTATTCCTATCAGTTAGTGATAATCGATGTACTAAGTAAATACTGGGTAGAACCATTACGCGACAAAACGAGTAACTGCGTGATAAAAGCTTTTCAGCGAAAAGCGAAGGACGAGTGCCCGTATATTTGCAAACAGACAAAGGCAAAGAATTTTTCTTCCCGCAATCAATGCAGAAATTTTTTAAAGAAAACGATACGTTTTCGGATAACGCGTAATCCGGACATTAAAATCGCCATCGTCGAGCGCTTCAACAGAACACTGAAAGACCGAATATGGCATTACTACACATAAAAACTCGCGACGCTACATTGATGTTCTTCAGGATATTGTACGCCCTTATAATCACTCGTCCACGAGAATGCAACTAACAGTAGTAACGAGAGAAAATGCACGTATCGGTCGTGAAAATATAGCTCATTGTAGGAAAAACGAACGAAACATTAAAGAAACGTGCTCGAAAGGTTATCGCGTCGGAGATATAGATATTCGCTCAATAGAGCGAAAGGCAGCTTCGAGAAAGGATACGAGGCTAAGTGGAGCGAGGAGATATTTCAAATTTATGTTCTCGATTGGCAAAACTAGTTCATGTGCACGAACTGTACGCAACTCACGTGTACGAACTGCGAGATTTAGCAGACAAAGTCAGACGATATTTTTTATGATCAAGAATTAACTCGAGTTGAGAAGAACTTAAAGGAAAATCAGTTTATCATCGATCGCGTGATAAAGAAGGGGAGGAGGGATAATAAGCAAATGTTAGTTAGCTGGCGCTGTTATCCCAGTAAGTTTGATACTTGGATTCCTATTTAATTTCTTTTCGCGATGGAGGAGGAACAATTTCTTCTAATACTTCCGAGTAACAGCAGTATGCGTCATTTTCCGGATATAACACCATCTTTTATCACGGAATTATCTCATTCTATAGTGTTACATGGGCAATGGGAGGTTGTGATAAGCGAGATTCAATTTCCCTGTAACTTTTTACATGTACGTCGTAACGAAAATGCGATCAGATTCGTCGATGTTAAATCTGAAGGGATGTATAGTACGACAAAAGAAGTTATATTTCCAAATGGAATTTACAATGATATCCATGATGCTTATTCATGTGGTTAATATTGCGTGTAAAGTTGCCGAATCGCATTTTTATTATATTTCGAACAGCAAAAAGCGTAGTACTTTACTTGCAGTAAAGTCTTGATAAATATTACTGCGATGAGAAATGCAAAATGCTACATTATATAAACTTTTCCGATAATCTTCTACAAATGCTAAGTTTCGCATCAGCAATTGCCAGTAAATACCAATTTTATTTCAAGCTCGTGACGTTAATCTAATTCGAATGAAATAGAAAACTTTTCTTACTCACGGATTTAATAAGGAGATGGGAAAACGATTTGCAGACGATTATTGGAGTAGCGAGCCCTGTAGTTTGTGGCGCAATATCCCTGATAAAATGTTCATTTATTGCGATATTTGTAAGTTATATACAAGGCGATGTATATACTCTTCTTCTCAGGATAGTTCCGATCGGGATACGCAGTTATAATTACGCATTTAGTGCAAATTTGATGAAGCATTTCTCATTTCCAAATTATATCCCATTGCGATGAACGAATTTCAGAACGATCGAAATAGATATAAGAGATTATCTTGGAAAAAAATTCCATTCGAATTCGGAACGCTAACAGTGACGCTACACTTTAAACGTAAGCAATAATTTTCCTTTTTTCGTGTACGCGAGTGTGACGGTAGTAACAGTCTTTAGTTAAGAACTATGGATGGAAGAACGATGGAATATGAGGAGTATTTTGATGCCACAGGGAAGAAGAGCAAAAAAGTGACGAAGAAGAAAAAGAAAATTCGTGCTGCAGGAAGAAAAAACTATTCGTTAGGAAACGACAAAGACAACGAGTCAAGAAACACGATGCATCCGATATATTCTCTTAATTGAAATAGGAATTCGTGGCTGAAGAAAAAGCTTTCTTCATATCTACTCAAGCGAATGTATAAAGAGATCTCATCTCTCTGCCTTCTACGCAAACCAGCATTGAGAGTTCGCAATGGATTTATTACAAACCCATAACTCACGGACTCACCCATAGAATTCATATATGGAGAACATGGAGAAGACTAGACCTCATTCACACTATGTTGAGCCTTCACATACGCATAGAAAGCGAACGCGGGGAGAGCACATCGGTCAGGGCAAACTAGGACCCGTAAATCATTTACTGCATTTCCATGTTCAACCAAATGTTCGACATATTAGGTGTACAACTTTGGTTCCGCCGTTTTCCTATAGATGGCTTTAGCGATAAGTGGTGGTCAAAATAAATAGATCATAGACGTCATACAATAAACTTGGGCATCTGTCAACATAACCCCATAGAAACATTAGTCGATTTGTGTCTGCATCATAAAATTATTCTCGATTGAAAATGTCAGTTTACGAGCCAAATTCTCGTCATTTGCGAGAGGTTTTAATTTTTTGCTTCAATATGAAGAAATCTGCGGCTGAGGCTCATCGAATGCTCTTAAATACTTATGGTGAGGCCGTTATTAGTGAAAGAACGTGTCGTGAGTGGTTTCAATGCTTCAAGAACGGTTTGACGTCGAAGACCGACATAGCGGTGGAAGAAAGAAGGTTTTCGAAGATGCAGAATTGGAGGCATTACTTGAGCACTCGTGTCAAAATCAAGAAGAATTGGCACGATCATTGGGAGTGACTCAACAAGCCATTTCAAAACGCCTCAAAGCCATGGGAATGATTCAGAAGCAAAGAAATTGGGTGCCGTACGAATTGAAGCCGAGAGATATTGAACGGCGTTGTTTGTTTGCTTGTGAACAGCTGCTTGAAAGGCAAAGACGGAAGGGATTTCTGCATCGCATTGTGACTGGGGACGAAAAATGGGTTTATTACGATAATCCCAAGCGCAGAAAATCATGGGGAGTTCCCGGCCATGCTTCCATATCGACGGCCAAACCGAATATTCACGGTTCCAAGGTCATGCTCTATATTTGGTGGGACCAGCTCGGTGGGACCAGCGTAGTGTATTATGATGTTAAAACCGACTGAAACAATCACAGGCAATCGGTATCGAACGCAATTGATACGTTTGAGCCGAGCATTGAAAGACAAACAGCCGCAATACAACGAGAAACACGATAAAGTGATTTTGCAGCATGACAATACTCGACCCTATGTTGCGAAAGTGGTCAAGACATACTTGGAAACGTGAAATGGGAAGTCCTATCCCACCCGCCGTATTCTCCAGACGTTGCTCCTTCTGACTATCACTTGTTTCGATCTATCCGCTAATTGCGCAGGACATTGGAATCTCGTAAAACACGAAAGCTTACGATTAGAAGTGAGATTCGAAAAAGCTCTTTCCGTGACTATTAATTGTATCATCTATGCCGAGTTTGACGTTTTAGAAATCGACTCCTCGTGTCAAGTCATTGTCGAGTTTTCCGGTTAACTCTATGGCTTCCGCGAGAAAATTATTTTCTCCCCACTATACATTTTTTTTTCATCTAATTGGAGGCGAGATGACGAAAAATTCAATCTTGTTTGTGACACTGAACGCCAGCGTTCCTGATGTAAAAAGAATAGGAAATTTGAATATCATAATGGATATAGTTATCGACATACAAGGTTTTCGCAATGTCGAAGAAAACTTTATTCCGAAAGAAGTTATGGTTCTAGCGATTAATGCGACGATCATTGGATTATGACGAACATTGGATTATGACATCACTTTGTCCATTTGACGATTTATCCGAGAATTTCACAAATATAGAGAGCACTTCAACTTATATGTCAAATTTTATCACATTTATAAGAAAATTACAATATTTTATGCTAGTATCTTAAGGTTTGAAGACGTGGCAAAACGGTCGATGTTACAATTAGACAATGCGGATAATTTGTGTTTTCTATATATGGGCGAGGTCTATAAAAAATGAAATTGCGACAAGAAAGACGACAGAATTCCTCAGTGCAATATTTACTAGCGAGAAAACTAATGAAGAATATTGGTATCCAGAGCCAGCAACTTATCGCGCTCGTGTGAGTTAACTAACGAAAGAAGGGAGGGAAGGAAAGTACAAAATGATCTTTTTTTATTTTTTATTTATTTTGTGCTCTTTGTTGCTATTCCCTTTTTTACAATTGCGAATTGTGACGTTCTGTCTAATAGTTGGTGAGGTGATCATTTATATTGGCTAATCATATGTTGTAATTTATAAGAATTTATTAATCACATTCGAGTATTTCCTTCTCATTCAATTGTAAGAGAGGAATGCTCGACTGTGATTAGTCAATTCTTATAGATAACAGCACACAGTTACGGTACACAGTTACGGCCAGTATATATGATTTCTAAAAGTTGAATCTTGCTATGCGCGCAATTGTACTATCATAAATATTCGCACACATTTTAAAAAGTTCACAGTTGATTTTTAATCCAATTCTTGGATGTGGAATTCTTTTGGTATGGATTTCCACACTAAATTAAATTTTGTGGAGTGATCCACGATTCTACACTATAATTGCTGGGACTGCTGGTATCACAATTTCTGAGGAAGGATGCGGAATCCGTGAAATTGAACATTTTAAACGGTATTTCGTCACCGAAAATAGTTATATTATATTATATTACATTCTTAATTTTGTATTACCAAAAATCAGCAATACGCCGATTTATATTAAAATATAAATTTTACGTAAATTACAAGGGTCATAAGTACTATCAAACTGTAGGCAATTCAATTGCCTGCTGTACCTAGTCTATTTCGAATACGTGATAACAACCAGCTGTTTACTATAATATTCGTTTACTATGATACCCTGCAGCCATTTCAAACTTTAAAATTTTGTAACTGCGATCTTTTGACATATCTTAAATGTTACGTATTACATTTTATGACGTCAAAAGCTCTATCTTTATCTCTATCTTTAATATTAAATTTTCCAAAATCGGTGAATTATATATCTGGACCTTCTCCTCTTGTTAGACACATTCTCTAACAAAAGAAATAAAGACGAACAATTAATTTAATCAAATTAATTTAAACAATAAAATAAACAAATTTTTTCTTATTGTCTAGTAAACGATTTTTTTTTATAAATGCAAGTCTATAATAATGATTCTGTTTTTAATGGGTCTGTTTTGTGGCTGAAATATATTTTTGAAATTTAAAGTGAGGTATATATGTTTAAGTTAGATTCGGATATTTAGAAGTGCATTCGCGTACATTCGTGCACATTGAAATCTCTTTTAATGCCAGTATATTTTTACTCATTTATAAAAAACACACACGTTTCTATTCTTTTCAGTTAAAAAAAATTTCAATTTTTTAAGTCTGAATAAGAAATGCAGTTTTTATCTAATTGAATCTAAAAGAAAATTTATTCATCCATAGAACACTTACAGCTCGCAAACAATATTATTTATATTTGTTTTTATTTTCAGATGATACTATGGAATCAAATTCTTTTATTTATTTATTACGGAAGAAATAAAAGTAATACTTGTTTTGTTAACTTTTCATATTTTGAGTAATACAATACGCAAGAAAATCAACGATGTTCATAATTGATTCTTATTATTTAAGACTGTCTTAAGTAGTCTTAAAATGTCATAAACTAATCATAACAGAGCCATATGAGCCTCTTAAGACATTATTTATTAATATTAGCCAAAGACTAGGTACCTGCAAGTAAGGAGCGCACACCGGCCCTAAGCGTCACATAACCAAGAGTGCTCATTCGTTAATTTTAATCTGTTCTCCTGCAAAAATTATTCGTTGAACACAATTTTGCCAAAGTTGTTTGTTTTAGCTGAAAAATCCGTCTTGTGACTTGAAGACAAAAAGTTTGGAATCTTTTGCTTCCAGCATGCAGTCAGAAACCAATGGAGAGTAGAGTCGCTAGAAAATCAGAATCTGGCCATGTCCTAAAAATGACGTGCGTGTCTGAAATGTGTATTTGCTTTCTTTGATGATATGAATTGATGATATGAATGTATTTGCGTTTTCGATTGAAGAATCCAGTAAATCTCGTAAATCTCGCTCTGAGATAAATTAAAAATCGGTGCACGTGTATGAACGGCGGGATCAAAAGAACACCGAGTTTGTGCCTCTCGGACATTGCGACTAAAATAATAGAGCCAAAATACTTTTTAACGGTCAAATTGCGGACGATTCTCACGAGTCCGTGATCACAAAATCTAAGAAAAATCGACACGCGACTTTCAGGGATAGATTCTGGATAGTCTCGTGCCGACGCTGCACGTGCGCTTTTCTATAAATTTTATCATTATTATAAATTAATTAAGGATGACACTTTCACACGTTACAGATTCCGGTCAATGTCCTTTTCTATCCTTGACCAATTAGAAAGCAAGAAATAGGTCTCCACCACCTAATTAACGAATCTACCCACCAATTATCAATGTGCTGTTAATCAAGATTATTATAAAAACTCCAATTTCGCGGAACTCAGTACTTTTTTTCCTAATTTTTCTGGGGACGTAACGATATGAAATTCTTATTTTCTTAACCGGCTAACCCTTTAAAACAGAGTTTAGAAGCAGTGAGAGAGAAATTTCATCGATCTCGCATACTTGGTCAGCAAGATTTAAAAATTTAGAGTCAATGCTGAAGAACATCATCAACTTCGCACATCCTGGCCAGAGGATTCCCACTGATAGGCAGCTCAGTAATAAGTCATTTCAATTCTTTGATTGCCCTCGCTTTTTCTTTCAGTAATTCATTTCATTATTTCATTTTATTATTCATTTATTTTTATTTTTATTCTTTTTTTTTCTCCCTTTTGAGTTTCTATGTAAAAGAAAATAAAACATTGCAGTCCGCTTACGCTATAATTTCAATCCCTGTCGCTGTTGCCTCACGATAATTTCTTGCTTCTGTCAACCGATCGATCGTGTCCATCCGTTAATACTATCATCGTCCGAGGAAAATCAGGCCAAACCCATTCATCAAAATCTCCTTTATATCTTAAGCTATCCTCTCTGTAACTTCTCCTTTCTATCGACACCGATATTACTATTAATGATTATAATCCGCCCGATCTCATCCCCTTTCTTTTCCATAATATTGACGAATTTGACCTTTTCACATCTATTTCTGATGTCACCGAGTCATGGTCCGAATCGAAGGAGCCGACTATCCTTTTTTCATCCCCGTATCCTCTCTCGTTCCCCTTTCCCCATCTATTTTCCTCTCTTATGATCCTCCTCCTATTTATTCCGTCTCTCTTCTCCCTTTTGCCACACGATACATCCACACACTCACACATACATATCCTTATGCTAATACATTTTAGAATAGACAACCAAAAGGATTGTATTTCATATTTAAGAAAAATGTATTGCTAAATATTTCTTTTATTATATAATACTTTTATTACATTTAACCCTCGTTTGTTAATTTGAAAAACCTCTCCTTGTATTTATTGTAAGTTCTCCCGCGGTTGCACATCGGTCTCTCCTCGGTCACTTGGATTAAGTTCCATGGACGAAGCGAAGTGCCTTCCGATTTGCGTCCTTCCCCACAGCACTTTGGCAGCCTGGACATGACCAAATCGGTCTAATAATTCCTGTTGCGTTCACCCTAACAACTCCATGTGGAACTTGGACATAACAAGGACATAGTCAGACACAGTGAATCATTACATCCTTGTTGTCTGTCTACGTTAGTTAGGTAAAGCTAGTAGATCAGGAGGAATATATTCAGAAATGTTAAAGTATGGGACTCAAAAACTTTTTGAAATATTAATTTTTGTTATTAACAAATGCCTCAATCCAGTTTCTGTAAAAGAATGGAAGGTAGTGTACATTACCTTAATCCAATATAAAAAAGAAAAAACAGAATTGTAATAATTAATATCGGGGGATCTTAGTGACAAATACGATAAGCAGACTGTATGGGAAAATTCTGCGTGATCTGGTTGAAGATGATTTCAAAGAGAAAGAAGAAGAAGAAGAACAATGTGGTTTTAAAGCAGGAAGCTCATGTACGGACAATGTTTTCTGTCTGAAACAAATTATTGAAAAAAGAAGTACAAGAAACTTGGAAACTCACATCACATTTATAGACCTGCAGAAAGCGGATTGCGTACGATCTCGAAATTATGGAAAATATTAAAATAATCAAACATCAATCATAACTACACTTACTACACTACATAGCTGCACTTAGAGAACTGTATAAAAAAAATAAACAATAAAGATCAAAATAAAAAATAAGGATAAATAAACACCTCATAAAAGAATTTACAGTAAATAAGGGAATACGTCAACGATGTTCTATTTTTATACCCTTTTAAGATTATATAGTAGGAGCGCTAAAATACTAGAAAAAAAAAGGTTCACGTGATGGGGATAGAGAGCTGGATGACGAATGCATGTTCACCCTGTAGTTTGTTGACGACCAGGTCATTATAGCCAACGATATGCAATATATGATGAAAATTCATAAAAAAGTACAGAAAATGGATCTTGACAATTAACATCGACAAAACAAACTACATCTGCATAAGAAATCAAAACGAAACTTAGAATTAGAAAATGATTATCAGATTAGAATTAGAAAATGAAATCTCAGGTTATCAGGAATATGTATATCTAGAGTACCAGTACTGATGCAAAGGAAATTGAAAAACGTATAATTAAAGCAAAGAAAGTCAATAGATGCCTCAACGGAATATTATTGAGTAAGAAAATAATAAAAAAATGTAAATTTATCTGTGAAACTATGATAAAAAATACTTTACTATAAGATACAGAAACTTGGAGAATTACCAACAAATACAGAAAACAGTGAAGGTCGTTGAAATGGACGCAACGAGGAGACCCATGCGCATTTTAAGAAGAGACGGAGTAAGGAATAAAACAATAAGGAAACAGATGGGAATAGAGGGCACCATTTCCCAGAATATAGAAAGTAAACAACTTATATATGATATGGCCATGTGCAATGAATGGCAGATACAAGATTGCTCAAACGAGTCTTATAGTAGCAGTCAGCAGGAACAAGAAAAAAGGAAGACTTAGATTGGAATGGCAAAAATTCATTTAAAAATCAATGAGTTAAAGAAGATTAACACCAGAGGACTGCGGGTATCGAAAAGGATGGAAATTATGCGTCGGACAACATTGACGAACGTTTTAAACCGACTTATAGATAGAATTACTATATATTATACTAATTGTACTTGATATATATTATATTTGTATTTGAACTACGTGCCAAATTGTTCGGATTTATAAACACAATTAAATTACTGTAGCAATATCACGAATAAAATTGATAAGCAATTTAATAATTTGATGGTTTTATCCTATTAAAAAAATGTTAATATGCTGAAAAACAGTAAATAAATTTATTGTGAAAAATATTACCTCGGGAATCGAATCCGGATTTCTTGTACGAGTGTCCTAAGCTTTTAGATTACTGAGGCTTTAATAATATTCTTCGCAATAATCAGTATATGTGGAAACACCTTTCTTTCAGCTGACGTAATATAAACAATAAGAATTAGGAAGTAATTTTAATTTTTTAGGCTGAAATAATTTTTCGTAATAAGTTTATTTATAGTTTCCAGCATATCTTTTTTAATATCTTTTTAATAGGGTGTCTGATTGAACACCAAATTATTAAAATTGCTTGTCAGAGATAACCTGGCAAGCGCGCCATTCGAGCTATGGAGGCTCGCGGCGATGTGCGCGGGGCTCTTGCAGTCTTCGCTCTCCACGGCCCGCGCGTCAAGCGATCGGTAGGCGTACACATTTCGTAATAGTAGGTTGAGTGGGCGATTATCTTTAAGGATTAATATTTCGATAACTATTGCAGAAACTTGCAAAATAGACTTTTCGACTTAGTTTAGTCTGCTCTACTTGCCCATGAAATATTTGGAGATTATTTTAGGACACCCTGTATATGTACATAGAAGTATACATATAGTATATATATATTAATACATATAGTATATATATTAATTCAGATTGAATTATTTAAGCATTAAAGATCTAGCTTTGACCGTTACGATTACATTTATTTCTTATTGTTGAATTTTCAAATGTACGGTCCAATAAATTTTTATTGTTTCTATTTTTTAGAATACTACCCTAATGAAAAAATTTCACTGAAATTATCCCACATTTTGGAACATTTCAGTGAAATGTCTGAAAATTTATTAAATTTTTATTGAAAGTAAATTTTTCGGCTAACATACTGAAAAATCGCTGAAATTAATGGAACTGAAATTTCTCCGAAATTTTTGCTGAAATTTCTCTGAAAATGAACTTTTTGGCAAAAATTGAAATTAAACTGAAATTTTTCTGAAATTTTGTCAAAAAGTGTTCCAAAATATGAAATAACTTCAGCGAAATTTTTTCATCAGAGTACAATTTATTTTCATTAACTTTTCGAATTATTATATTTTAAATATATTGGGGTTTGAAAGTTGCAATACCATCTGCATTAGCATTACCCATCTGACCGAAGCGCGATAGTTTAGAACCTCTTGAAGATTGTTCAGGATTATTACATGGATAATATTTATCAAAGATCGTTAGAAGTTATTCTTCTTATCTTCATTTTTGCACTATTTATTTTTACATAAAAATGAAAATAAGAGGAACAACCTTCAATGTTCTTAATCTTGACAAATGTTATCTAGATCATGAGTCCGAACAATATTCAAGAAATTTCAGCCATTGATCGGACATGTTGGGTAATGCTAGCAGTATCAAGGTGGAAGGATTGCATGGGCGGTACCATAAATTTCAACTTTGTAAAGGTACTAAATCAAAATGAACTTTATTATAGCGTTTTGAAAAACTCTTGATGTCTATTAGATTTTGGAATAAAATATAGAGTATTCTATTTTAAAAAATCATGACCTTGATTTAATCTTGTAAATGCCACTTAACAAGATATACAGATACGATCAGTAAATAAACTTTTTAAACATTTACAACTTTTATTTTTGAATCATTTTTCTCAAAAATTTTGTTTTCGAGATATTTCATCGGTCTGGCTCGCCCTATATATATGTATACTAAGGCTGATATTTCATGTATCGTACGACAAAGACTTTGAGTGACTATATGACATTGATTGACTATAGGATAGAGAGATACAACAACTTCTCTTTCTTGCAGCCAATCGATAGGCTTGAAATACTTTATTGTACGTAAATGTAATACTAGCCTAATGCATGAAAAATTTTTTAAAGAATTGCCAAAGCTATATTTCCGAATGAACATATAACCTCAAAACAGATTGAAGCAAAAGGCAATGGAAATTCAACGCGTCGGAAAATTGTTTTTATTGCCTATTTCATGTTTTTTGTCCCATGCACGTTTGTAATGGTGTATATGTAAGTTTGTATAGATTATATATCGAATTTATATTCCAGAGCTATGATCAGACCAACACATATACAGAATATGTCATCAAAAACCGGATAAATCGAACAATTTCTTTAAACAAAATTTTTTTAAATGAAAAATATTTTATTAAATATTATTAAATATTTTTTAATGAAAAATTAAATATTACAAAAAATCCTTTTATATGGTACTTGGAGGGATCCCTGTAGAGCACAATTATTCAATATATCCCTTATTAGCCTTGAATGACGGCCTTTATTCTCGATCTGAAGCGTTCGCACGTACGTTGTAATGTAATTTGTATGCTATTTATGCCGATGAATACTGCCTCAATAGCAATCCTTAATGATGTCACATTGGGATGCCGAGACTTTGTGACCCTTTTAATTACGCTTCATACTACGTAGTAGTCCAAAGGATTTAAATTTGGGCTGTTGGGAAGTCAGAATGGGAGCCGAAGCGAGCAACTCGGCTTGTTTTGGCAGCCTCAGAAAGCATCTGTCGTATCTTTAAAGTGTACGATTTGTATCGAAGATCTTCCTCGATTCGACGCATTGTTGGCTCACTTCACCAATAATTGATGCTAATTTTCGCAACGATTGCCCTAGATCATCCGAAATCAGCGCTTGAACTCTTTCAATGATTGCGGGGATCCTTGCGATGCGTTCTTTCGAGTGACTCTTCTTCGCTGGTATACTGGAACCTTTGTTGGACTATTTTAAAGCCATATATTTTGCCACATCATAAACGGTTGATCTCGGGTATTCAAAAAATCGAATTATTTCTGTTGCTGAGCGTCCAGCGCGAAGGCCTTTGATGATCGCGGCTCTTCGACTATACTTCGCACTTAGTTTCAATCAATCGCGACCATTTTTGAGACTGTTTACCAGAAGCATCAGGCTTTCTCAAACGTCAACAATAACCTCTGAGGCATAATATAGCGGAAAATTTAAATTGAAATTTGTCCGGATTTTGGTGACGCACCCTGTATATCTAGACCAAGCATAATTCTACTCGTAGCTTGAAGCCGGAAATTGACAGTTTAGGTGGATCCATGTTATTTCATTTTATCTTGCAGAGTATTCTTTTCAACTAACCTTTTTGCACCGTTCACTTTCTACGACTGGTGTTGCTATAATCTTTCTCATATATATTATTGATTCCGATTCAAAGTACCATATGAAGAGAGAAAAATGACGAAAATGTGTTATATTTATAAATAATATTAGGTGTACAACTTTGCTTCCGCCTTGGAGCCGTGAATATTCGGTTTGGCCGTCGACGTGGAAGCATGGCCGGGAACTCCCCATGATTTTCTGCGCTTGGGATTATCGTAATGAACCCATTTTTCATCTCCAGTCACAATGCGATGCAGAAATCCCTTCCGTCTTTGCCTTTCAAGCAGTTATTCACAAGCAAACAAACGCCGTTCAACATCTCTCGGCTTCAATTCATACGGCACCCAATTTCCTTGCTTCTGAATCATTCCCATTCATTGGCTTTGAGGCGTTTTGAAATGGCTTGTTGAGTCACTCCCAATGATCGTGCCAATTCTTCTTGATTTTGACACGAGTGCTCAAGTAATGCCTCCAATTCTGCATCTTCGAAAACCTTCTTTCTTCCACCGCTATGCCGGTCTTCGACGTCAAAATCAACGTTCTTAAAGCATTGAAACTCACGACATGTTCTTTCACTAATAACGGCCTCACCATAAGTATTTGAGAGCATTCGATGAGCCTCAGCCGCAGATTTCTTCATATTGAAGCAAAAAATTAAAACCTCTCGCAAATGACGAGAATTTGATTTGTAAACTGACATTTTCAATCGAGAATAACTTTATGATGCAGACACAAATCGACTAATGTTTCTATGGGGTTATGTTGACAGATGCCCAAGTTTATTGTATGACGTCTATGATCTATTTATTTCGACCACCACTTACCGCTAAAGCCATCTATAGGAAAACGGCGGAAGTTGTACAGCTAATATATGAGAAAGATTATGTGTTCTTGGCAACACTAGTCGCAGAAAGTTCATGTAGACAAACAGTGCAAAAAGTGGGCTGCATCATGGGTTGACTATTTTTAATTTACTGCCAGAGGCGTTAATTGTGGGCTGGCGAGCTATAACAAAGTGCCATAGCCGTAAATCACGCTTTGGTTAGTTATAGACAAATGTCATGTTCATCGTGAGTTGATTATTTTTAATTTACTGCTAGAGGCATTTTGATTATCAAATCTAGTAAAAAGATTGCGGAACCATTTGTAGAATTTTGCGTCTGCAATTGAAGAAATGTGAATGGATGCATTGTCAAGATGGAATCAAAAGCTGATTGCTTGACACGGCCGAAACAAATGAATACATCTATCTAAAATTTTAACAATAATCCTGAGAAGGATCAAACTTTTCTAAAATTATAGCAGTTCGATATTTGTGGAATCATTTCTGTATTAGACCGAGAACTTTTCGAACTTATATCCTTGTATAAATCAACATATCAATAATAACTGTGTATTAGAGTCTACAATAAAAATAACATATTTCATTAAAAACATGAATGTGACCTTGATTTGACCCTGCAGACGCCACACAAAGTAAAACTGAATATCAGTAAATAGCTTCTTTGAAATCTTACAACTTTCGTCTGAAGCATTTCTTTCAAAAACATTATGTAAGGGCCTTAGCACAAGAATGGCCGTAGAACGTAAATCATAGTCATAGGTCAATGTATTATATTTTATATGTACTATGTATGCCGATACAATTCATATTCCTTTACGATTAGTTATGATTATCTTTATGTTTAGTTCGTAAATTCGGGATCTTTTTGAACATCCTATATAATATATATGTTATATTGTATACATATATACGTGCTATACATATATATAACATACATTATACGATCAATAATTATATGCATAATTTTTATACGACGCTACGTTTATGAAATGTCTATATAAGTATATCATATTCAAAGTGTTTTAGTAAATATATATACTTATTGGTCAATGTATACATTGACAAGCAAGTTACAATAAGTATTTTTACTAAATGAACATTCTGATTATGACATAGATATCTTCGGATGCAAACATGTATTTGAAATACATGTACATATACACGTGTAATGTAATAGCACTTTTTCCTTTGTTCCTAATGCCACTTTAACTTAGGATGTAACAGGATATTGTCAATACATAAATACATTGCACAAACATATGTAGCTATTCATCTCTTTTTATTACATTATGTTTAATGGGCCTTTTACAATAATAAGCCAGTCATAAATTAGAAGTCAGACGCTAAAAATTGACGATTGCGATGATATCTAGCTGTTGTTTTTATATTCACCTTGGTGAAAATTTTTCTCATAATTTTTATACGAATTGGAACATTTTTCAGAAATAGTTAGTAATAGAAATATTAGTAGTAATATTATAGTTAGTAATAGAAATATTCAGAAAACTTACATTTTCTCTCAAAATTTCTCGTATAAGTGAATTCTGAAATATTCTGAAATTTCTCATCCCATAATTTTTAAAAAGTATTTTAAAATTTTTTAGATTTTGTAAAATTTTATATTTAAAAAAATCTTAAAAATCTTACGATATTCTATAATTAACATATATGAAAAATTCTGAGAAAAAATGTAGATTTTCTGAGAAATGTTCCAATTCGTATAAAAAATATGAGAAAGTTATAAAATTATAGAGAAATTCTGAAAAATTATATAGAAATTCTAAAAAATTATATGAAAAATTCTGAGAAACATTTTCATCAGGGCAATAAAAAAAGAGAGGCTATTATATCTTCTTATTTATCAAAATATTCTTGTTTATCAAAATAATATTGTTTTACGTTTCTTTTTATTGGGAATACAAATTAGTTCGGTCCGTTTTTTTGTGTTCAAAAATGCATTTATTTCAAAACAAAATGAATGAATAGATCAATTAAAGTATTGTCCATCGCTACCTACTACTTTTTCCCATCTCTCAGGTAATTTTCCAATTCCATCTCGAAAAAATGACTCGTCTTTGGAGGCGATCCAATTTTGGAGCCAATTTTCGATTTCTGCGAAAGAAGTGAACTGGTAACTTGCCAAATCGCATCCTTCGGAACAATCAGTAATCAGAAGGAGCAATGTCCGGAGAATATCCCATTTGAGCGTTTCCAAATATTTTTTTACGACTTTAGCAACATGAGGCCGAGCGTTGTCATGAAGAAGAATAACTTTATCATTATCTTTGCTCGTATCCGGCCGTTTTTCTCAATGCACGGCTCAAATGAATCAATTGTAGTCGATACCGATCGCCCATAATGGAATCGCCAGGTTTCAGCAGCATAGTAAACAAGACCCTTTTGGTCTCACCAGATACAAGCATGATCTTCGAACCATGAATGTTCGGCCGTAATATTGATGTTGAGGTCGATGGCAACAATTGACCGGGCTTAGCGTAGTATTTTTTCTTCTTAGGGTTGTCGTAGAATGTCCACTTCTCATCTCCAGTTACAATCCGATGCAAAAAATTTTTTCTCTGTTGTCTTTGAATTAGCTGTCCGCAAGTGAAAAATCGCCTTTCAACGTCTCTCGGTTTCAGTAAGGCACCCAATTTTCTTGTTTTTGAATCATTTCCATGGCTCTCAATCGTATAGAAACGATTTGTTGAGTTACCCCCAATGATGACAACTGCAAGCTTCTCTTGCGTTTGACTCTGATCTTCTTCGAGTAATGCCTCTAATTCTTTGTTTTCGAATTTTTTTGGCTGTCCAGAGCGAGGCTTGTCTTCAACGCTGAAATCTCCATCCTTGAAACATCGAAACCATTCCCTACATGATTTATCAGTTGGAGCACCATAAACTTTGACAAGCATTCGATGGCTTCAGCTGCACTTTTCTTCCAATTAAAGCAGAAAATCAAAACCTCCCGCAAATGCTGCTTTGTTAACACAAAATTCGACATTTCAAACACAGTAAAAATCAAGGTTTTTGTATGAAATTCAAAGCGATAAATTGAATATTATTAGCAGATGTTTAACCTCTCTGAATCGCCAAAATCAGCTGTCACTATGAACCATTCACAACAGCTGGAGCCTCTCATCTTTAGGGAAACGGACCGAACTAATTTGTACTCCCAATAAATGTATCGCAGGAAATATAAAAATATACAATTCTTAAAAAGACTTTGTTTTTAAATATTTGTCAGTAAATATAAGAGTGTCTCAAATAAAAACTAACGATGTAGAAATAGATTTCCGAGGTCATTTTAAAATAAAAATACTAAAATGTCGAGATTATAATATAATAGTTTCAAAATTATGAATTTTATCGTTAAAAATTTGCGGTGTGACAACGTAAAATGTTAAAAAATCAAAGCTAATTGTCAATATTTATATAAAGATTATACAAAAGATGAAATTATTTATGTTGCTATAGTCATTTAAATTATTATATTAAAAAATTAGGTAATTATTCATTTTAGCAGAAGCTTCTTTGATTTTTCTTGATTTTGACCTTGATATATTGTAAGTATCATATCATGATCCTGAATGATCTCCAACAGGTTTTAATCATCACTTGTTATTTGTTAAAATATTATTAATAATTAAAGTTCATAAATTTTCCCATATATCTATTTTTCATATAGCACAGAAAGATTGCAAAATGATTGCAGATATATGTATTTCTTTGCAATATTGTAATATTGCAAATAAATTGCGTAATGTATTTGCAACATTATAGCAATGTTATGGCATGAAATTTTTTTGTGACAATGTCTCATCATAAGATAATATTCGACACACAGTTTAGTTTTAACTCGCGAGAGACGGGCCCCAAAAACGAGCGAGAAAATTACTGATTTTGCAGTCATTTTTGTGAATTTAATGGGCTTTTAATAAGCCATTATTTAAACTTTAAGTCTTAAGCTGTTCAATAAGAAATTGACTAATGCATTACATGCGATTATTCTTTTCACTATGAATTTCTCATGGCTTAAAATTTAAAGCTAGGTAATGACTTATTGTAAAAGCCCATAAAATTAATGAAATGAACAATTCTCATCGATCTAATTTCAAATTATAATTGTTTACAACTTACAAAAGAAATGAGTAAAAGACCTGGCACTAATCTTATGGAAAATGTCTTTCTGCAGATTTAGCTAATTTTTGGATATTGTAGTTCTCTTCATTCTGAACAAATGTCTCAATGGGCAAAATTTGTTCCTATGCATGAACCGTTTCCGCGCTACAAGCCTTGAAAGTCCAGATTTTACTGGACTATGATTACTGGATCTTTCAAAACTTGTAACGCGGAAACGGCTCATATATAGGATTAAATTATCTATTGAGATATTATATATAATTTATGTCTCATATTTGTAATCTCTCGAATTGTGCACCGAATTGATTTTTCTGATTTATATTAGAGAGAAACGCAAATGAACTACCATAATAATATCACAAATTACATTAGTTAGCAATTTAATAATTTGATGCTCAATTGGTCATTTTAAGAAGATCTTAATGTATCAAAAATCTGTAAATAAATTTATTGCGAAAAATATTACCTCGGCTGGGAGCCATACCTGGATCTCTAGCATTTTTCCAGCATTTAATTAATTAATTAAAAATATATTTAATTAATTTTAAAAATAAAACGTCATTATGTACAGTTAATGGCATAAAAACGTAGTCAGTAGATTTCTAAACGAAACCGAGTTATTAAAAAAAATTAAATTTATATTTAAAAGTGCATTACATTTACTAAAATGCATTTAGTTATAGCATCCAATCACTGTTATTAATATAGCTTCATCATATTTTCAGACTTGCTTTTATGAAACTTTTATAAATATGTAAAAATAATATCGATCGATGGATTGACTAATCTTGACGCCGATCCGATTAAAAATATCTGATTAATCACGAAGATGAAGTTTTGAGAAACACGAATATTTATTTTGAAGCAGTTATCTTTGACATATTTAGAAGATTTAGAGATTTTTACTCAAAAGCTTTAACCGAAAATTTTATAAGAATTATGTCTCGACGACAAGCTATAACTAACATTTGCTAATTCGCACCAGCACTTTTTTTTAGCTGTAAAACTAGTTGTAAAACTAAAATAAATTCTATAGTATAATTCTAAACTATCACTCGTTTGTAAAAAAAATTAAGGATCATGATTCTTTATACTTTCCGTGCATAATAGTCCTTAATATTTCGATTTTTTGAACAAGCTATAATCCCATTAGATAATTTTGATTTACTTTATAGCTTATGCCACTGACTGTACATAATGATGTTTTATTTTTAATATTAATCGAAAACACATTAAATTAATTAATTAAATAATAAAATAATTTTAGTAAAATCGTACATTTGAAAAAACAATAAGGAATAGAAGTAATGACCATACTGGTAAAAACTAGATCTTTAATGCTTAAATAATTCAATTTGAATTAGTATGGGCAGGGGCACGCTTCACTAATAATGCGGAATAAGATTAGATCGCAAGAGAGTCCGGCGGGAAATGAGACAAGAGAAATTGAATTTTACATTATAGTGTAAAATTCAATAATATAAAATATGTATTTAATAATACAAACAATATTTGACTTAATTTAACATAAATGAAATTTAATAAATTATTTTTTTTAATATATAATTATAAATTATAATTACATATATTTTTAAATATTTATTAAATTTCATTTATGTTAGATTAAATCAGATATTATTTATATTATTAAATACATATTTTATATCATATTATTGAATTTTACATTATATCAGAATGTAAAATTCAATTTCTCTTATTTCATTTCCTGTCGGACTTGCGATCTAATTTTAGTCTGCATTACCAATCAAGCGTTCACCTGCCCATAGGCAAATAGGCAACTTACTGATTTGTAGGTATCGGAAGTACTCTGTACGTATATATATATATATATATATATATATACTAATGTCTACAAATATGGTATATATATATATATATATATATATATATATACCCATATTTGTAGACATTTGAACTGCGCGCCGAATTGGTTTTCCGGACTTGTAAACGCAATTAAGCTACTCTACTATATCATGAATTAAATTGATAAGTTTATCTTAATAATTTGATGCTCAATCAAGCATTCTATTAAAAAGATGTTAATATACTGAAAAACTGTAAATACATTTATTGTGAAAAATATTACTTCAGTCGGAAGTCGAACTCGGATCTGTATTTTGTACGAGCAAATAACGTTAGCTTCAATAATCTAAAATTTAAGACGCTCGAGGTAATATTTTTTGCAATAAATTTACAGCATATTAACATCTTTCTGATAGGATGTTTGAGCATCAAATTATTAAAATAAGCTTATCAATTTAATTTGTGATATTATTACAGTAGTTTAATTGCGTTTACAAATCCGAAAAACTAATTCGGCGCGCAATTCGAATACAAATATGATATATATGCATATACATATATATAGTATATAATATATGTTATTCAGATTAATTCATGAATTCAGATTAATTCATTAAAGATCTAATTTTGACCGTTATAGCCTTTACTTCTATTCCTTATTTACATTTCAAATACATTTTTATATTTCTCAAGAAAGGAATACAATGATATTTTACATAATATATTGTTATACTTGTACATATAATAACTTGCTTACCTCGGCGGTGCAACCGTTTGTTGTTGTATGTGTACAGGGATTAGGTCCGCAATTAGTGCAAGCAATAATTTCGTTCGGTCCAGTAGTACCAGTAGTTCCGCCTTCCCTCTTCTTTTTACCCTACGACAGGGTCTCCATAGAAGACACTTACATTTTTAGTTATAAATTCTTTTTATTATATATTATTTATAATATTATATATTGGATTGTCCAGAAAGTTTATGTAATTTTTTAAAACTCAAAATTGTATATATTGTACAATATCTTCGTTAAAAGTGAATGAAATTTAAATTTAAAAAAGAATTTTAAAGCTTGAAATTTCTATTTTTTCAAAAAGTTACTATGTTTTTTGAGTCTCTGTAAGTTTGACAATTTTTACATAGAAAACTACGAATTAAAAAAGATAAAAAATTTTTTTCTTACTTCGGTCTGTCATGTATTAAAAAATATTTTTGCGAAAAATATTTTCGACTATCTATCGTAAAAACTTCAAATTATCCCAACTACAAAATTGTTTTTAAAAATGTTTCTACTTTTTGTTCTTAAATTACTCGCGAATTAAAAAGGAGCATTATGATTTAAATTGTTCATAACTCTGTTAAAAATCATATTATAGTACTACAATTAAAGAAATAGATTCTTAAAGCTGAAATTTTCCTCTATTAAATGATATAATTGCCAATTAAAAAAATACAGTACATATAAATTTTTAATTTTTTAAGTTAAAAATATGACATTATTTTTCTTGTAACCATTGTGCAATGCTTAAAAGGACAATAATGCTACCTTTTTAGCATTGCGGAATGCTTAAAAGAATAGTAATGTTACATTTGTCTCAAATTTATATATATTTTATATTTAAAAAAATTAGCAATTATATTATTTGATAAAGCAAAGTTTCAGCTTTAAGAATCTGTTTCTTTAATTGCGATATGATGATTTTTAATAGAATTATAAACAATCCAAATCACATGGTCCTTTTTATTTAACTCGCGAGTATCTCAAGGAGAAAAAGTTGTAGGAACATTTTTAAAAAACAATTTTGTAGAAAAAAACTTCAAGCTTTTATGATAGGTTGAAAATTTCACAACAAATTTTTTCTATGTATAATTTTGAACTAAAGAAAATCGCACGAACTTTCTAGAACAATCCAATACATTATAAAATATTGGGACACTCCAATATTTTATAATATATTATAAACTTAAACAATAATCTACTCTTTTGATTCATCCTCTTTCTCATTTTTTCTCTTTTTAAATCCTCTCCCTTTTTAAAAAAATGTTCACATATGCATTAAGCTTCGATTTTTCACATTTTCTCTATCATATTGTTTATTAATCCTTTTATTTCTCTCATTTTTACATATAGAATGTCTCAGGATTTAACAAATAATCTGTGATATCATATTCTATATAGTGGAAATAAGAAAAAAAGATGTATGAAATTTGATTAGAAATCCTTTATTGCTAAGTTATAAATAAATTTTAAAATTGAATTTTGATGGCATTTTAATGAAACATTGGCATTTTAATGACAGTTATTATTTCATGCGATGATGGAAATTTATTTAATAGTTGTCCTTTTCGAGCGTAGCCGTTGTTTCAAGGCTGAACAAATATTATATTCACACACAGGTTAAAATATGGAATCGTTTAAAGATCATTTAAAGATGGTAAATCTGATGTGAATGTACATACGAGATAAATACGTTCAATCTTTCCGTACACGAAATGTTCACTTCCATATTTTGTGCAATAGATAATTTGTTGTTTCCTATTTCAATATTTGTTTCAATATTTGTTCATAACTTTATAATAAAAAATATCTAGCCAACCTTCATATAATATTTTTTTTATATCCATTTATAAAATATACTTCGTAGTTTATTAAATTTTGAGATATAAGAGTAAACAATTGTAAATATGACCTAAACAATTAATAAACGTGAAAAACAATATTATGACACTTTTGATATACGTCATAATGTTGCGTTGCGTTATTATAGAACTAATATATACGAACTAATTTATCCAGTACACATATCCAAAATCGGAATATAAAACGTCTTGTATTCCGATCTTGGACATATTGTTTAGATTTTTATCAGAAAAAAGTATGGTAATGAAGTGATAACCCGTGGCGCAATTTCTTATAAGCAAACTAATAATAATAACATAAGTATACTAAGCTTTATTAAAAAAAAAGCAATTAAGCTTGCACATAAAAGCATGTGATATTTTTGAAAGAGGATGTACTGGAAATATGAAGTATCATTTTCATATTAATTATAAATGCATGAAAAAAGCACGATATTAATACGCTGATTTAAGGAGGCGTCTTATTCTATATCTGGTGATCGTTATTGTTTTAAAACTATATTGAATACTGCCGGTGAATGTTAATATCATATGACATAATGTGAATTGCGAAAAGACATGAATTAAATATTGAAAATTACTGAGAGTTATCTTATCCTCCTGTGCTATGAAAATCATTCACAAGTGAATCATTGTTTCTTATGTCTTTTTCAGTATGCAGAATGTCCCACAATTCGCGATCGAAATTTTAATAACATATTCCTGGTTTAAAAATAAGACAAAAGTCTAATACCAAAATGTCAATGCTGTAATAGTTTTTAAATTAGTAATGGTCAAAGTTAACTATTCATGGAGAAAAAATATAATGTATTCGAATTCTAATCAATTTTATGGAATTTTCAAGTAAATATAGGGACAG
This sequence comes from Atta cephalotes, assembly GCF_000143395.1. Taxonomy (NCBI): domain Eukaryota; kingdom Metazoa; phylum Arthropoda; class Insecta; order Hymenoptera; family Formicidae; genus Atta; species Atta cephalotes. The sequence goes on along the minus strand of NW_012130066.1, from coordinate 12,441,470 downwards.
ACGTCTTATGTACAGTGACTTATATACAATTTTCTTTAATTTCTAGTAAATGAGCGATTGTCGATAATCTTAATAATGTAAAATTATATTTTACAAAATGTAAAAAGTACTTTACAGTATGGCTATACAACGATCGTTTACCAGAAAAATAAAATAAATTTTACATAAAGTTTATATAAATTTTACATAAATGGACGCCTGTTCCTACATGGACTTACCAATTCCACACAATTTACTAAAAATATAGCGCATATTACTTAAAATTTTAGTCTGTGTATGCGGTATCGACTGGATATGAACCTAAGATTTTTGGGATGGTAGCCTAACAAACTAACACTGTGCTATAATCGCATGCTTATCTGGACATTTTGGCATTCAATTGTTATTTGACCCGTCATATTTCGCGCGAAATAATTCTTCTTCAGTAATTTATTTTATCAAGTACCTTTTGCCTTAGTGCTGATAAAATTTATTATATTTCATTAGGCAATAAAAAATACAAGTGTGCAAAGTGTTGAGATTTGTTCGTGTTACAGTTTTGAGAATAGAATATGATTTACTTTACTGTAAAGTAATAATCATGCTTGAATGCAATATTTTTCGAAAATAGAATCTCACACGAAGAAAAGTGTAAAGTAATATACACTAGAATCAGGGCATGGAAGTTACTACAAGTTATTTTGGCAAATATGCCGAATAGGGGAATCAGCTCCGATGACTTTGACCTTGATATATGTTTTCAAAGTCACGACTCTGAGTAACTTCCACCAGATTTTAGCTATCGCTCATCATTCATTAAAAAGTTACTAACAAAAGAAGTTTGAAAAATAATGTCTCTTTTCTATAAAATATAAATTTTCTGCTTTAAAGCATACTTTACAACTTTTCACGCAAAGTGACTTTGGCAGGAAAGTGAAATGAGAGTCATTTCGCATGAAAGTCCTCCTAAGCAGATGGGGGAGATGGGATGAGAGTCGTTTTGCGTGGAAAAAAGATACTCGAGTAATGGTAACTATAACAAATTACTTTTAAAAATCGGTAACTAGTAATAGTAACTTGTTATTTTTTCTACTCAGTAACAAGTATTGTAATTTGTTATTTTTAAAAAATAACTTTCCATTCCCTACTAGAATTCTAATAAATGTTATGGAATTGGCAGCTCTATTATGTAACGATACTGTAAGGTACTTTTTAAATTTTGTAAAGTAAAATAAATAATCTTAATAACTATATCTCAATAGAATTTACTTTATCGTCGCGTGTTTCTTTTACTTTAGCGCTACTAATTTAGCGCTAATCTGAAGATACAGTAGTGTCTTGGTGCTAAATCTGGATTTACAATAGATTTTTAAGCTTTAAACCATAAGCAATGGACGAATCACAATCGATTATTTTCCTCACATTCGACATACATTGTAATTAGTCAATTTCTTAGTCTTAAACTTAAGACTTAAAAAAACCTATTCTAAATCCTAACTAAGGCAAGGACAACGACATGATATAAATACAAGGATATGCTCATCTAGTAGTGAAGGAATTTGGAATAGGGGATGTCACCAAACATACGTCATCATCGACAGTTTCCGATTCGAGCAGGTTCGGCTTCGTAAAATATGGTCTTAAGGAACAATAATAGACTATATAAGGCGCTATTAAGACCTGTAAGTTTGGATGTACAATAGGTGTTTTAAGCCTTAAGCCGTAAGAATTTGATCAATTACAGTTGAATACGAGGAGAATCATTGACTATGATTCGTCCATTTCTTATGGCTTAAAGCTCGAAAACTTATTGTAGATTCAGACTAATAAAAGTCCTAAAACACTTAGCTGAGATAAGTGTTGACTCTAATTTGCCCTATCAGCTCTAACAGCACCTAGTAGAGCTCAAATGTCTACTTGGGATTCTAATATAGGCTATAATAGGCTATATGGACTATAGATCTTATGAACTCTATATCGTTGATTTTGGTTTTTTTCTTATTATCATTCATTTGACATACAATAAATTTCTTTGCAGAGCGTTTAAACGACCTATTTTATTATTTTTGGAAGGTTTTCCAAGTTTTCTTGGACAAATAATTTTTTCATAAAGGTACAGACTTCCAAAATGACAACTGTGTTGGTTTTAAAAGTGTTCATTTAAGGTCAATTTTAGTTATTTTTTACATATCTTCCTTTTATAATTAAATTACAATGTCAATAATGTAATAAAATTGTAATAAATATAATGTATACATTTATTTATATGTATTACAATTACAATAATTTAATATAATAATAAAATAATTTTTGTGTTTATTTTATACTTAACACAATATTATTTTTATACAACACATTTACACATTTTCCCGTTATAAAACTTTAACATATACTTAAACTTACTTATGTATCCCACATTTCACGATCAGGACTTCATTGTATTACAAAAAATTCACAATAAAATGTCTATCTTTTTTGCAATGATGCTTATAATAATGGCAAGATAAATAATTTTCTATAATGTATATTGTAAGGAAATTAACTACAATAACTTTGAATTCATCGCATAATGATGCTATAGCTTGATGATTGGCCGCTTGACCGTCACATGATTTATCTATGCGAATAAGCACATCCTTGTATTCATATATCATAGGCAACAATATCAAGGCGCGAAACCGACTGTGCTTTTTTTAGACACGAACTAACGAGTTGCGGTCTCACCGAGACCGAGATTATCGGATCTCAATAGCTTATTAAGTTCTATATACGCTCAATAGTTTCCACTCGGATTATGTAATAAAAGTGCTTTTATTTTTTCTTTATGTGGTCTACGAGCGAAGATATGCAAATCTTTGAATTATTATTTTTAAGATATATCGTTATTGTTATCATCAACTAGAAGAAAATATACGGTTGCATAGCTCCTGGCGCTAGCGATGCATAATCGGGTGCATTTGGAAATACAACTATATCGAATGCAGCCATTCTCTGTATCATTTTGCATTTTCTACATTTCAGAGATCAAAAGTATGTTCGAAGAGTGTGCTGTCAACGCTGCCGTGTCACTAACTAAACTAAACTAAACTAAATTAAACTTTATCTTTTAGTAGAACGTAGAACAAGATCTTCATCCTGTTTCACAATAGGATGGCAAGCCGTAAAAAACATAAGCCATAAGAAATTAACAAATCGTTATTAACAATCGTTGATTATGTTTGTATTCAACTGTAATTGGCCAATTTCATATGACTTGCGACCCTAGAAATAGGCATAAGGGAGTGTTTATGTACGTATCCGTATGCCGTAATTTGTAATTACAGTCAGGTATTCCCTTCTTACAGTACAATGAGAGGGAAATACGTGACTGTGATTGATCAATTTTTATAGATTGGCACATGGCATACACTTACTAGCATAAACGCTCTCGAAGTTTCCATCGAGGATTCGAATCGGATCAGAATCGAATTAGAATTAGATTGGCTTATCTATTTCCATTGAATCAGAGTTACACTAGAGTTACAGAGTTATGGATTGATACAGAGAATTGAACGCTTCAAATGATCAACTTCTTTTTTTCTTGATTTTTGTTGTAATGTAAAGTACTCGTATGTACACAACACGTTTGCTCACGTTTGATGTACATACACAACGCAATTTGATTCTGTTGGCAATATTATTACAACAACTAATCTCGATTCTTTTGCCAAATCTCATTTGAATTTTACCTTAAAAGTTTATTAGATAGGGTTCGTAGTGTCTCCACCGTAAAAGAATTCAACTCAATCCGACTCTGATTCGACTTTGGCCTGATTTGAACTCTCGATGAAAACTTACATTAGTCAAGGATAGAATGAGCAACAGCGCTGTACTCGAACGCACCCTCGATGAGTATATTACGAAATGAAAATAAGATTGGGGAGTTTTTGCAATATCGTGTATCCAGATATGATGAACGCTAAAATATATTATTTAGTGCAAAGTCGAACTGCGCATGCGCACACGGTACAGGATTGCAAAAACTTCCTAATCTTGAGTTTATGTCGTGTCATAAGTGAAAATTACGATTAAGTTTTAAGAAATGAAGCAAGCAGTGAGTTAGGGCCGTGGCACACAAAAAATTTAAGACAGTAAGACATAAGCAGTAAGGAAATCAACATATTAGATTGGCTACTGCTTACGTTATGGATTCTACTGTGATTGGTCAATTGTTTACTGCTTAAGTTTTTTGTGTATGGCCCTATATAATAACGAGTTTTTTTTAAGTTTGATCACGTGGTCGCGGAGGAGTTGAACAAGTGCACATGTGTTTCAGTATATACATGTACGCACACGCACGCACCCTCGCACGTCCGTATGCTCGCACGCACGCAGATTCACTCTCACTAATGATCTAACTTTGGCAAAACCATGTATACTGGTCTTTTATATAATTAATTAGCAATTCTGCGATGATGTAAGCTAACCGCGTTCGCAATGTACAACAGCTCGTAGTAATTAGTTTATAAAAATAAATACTACAATAAAATGAATTAGAAATACAAGATTATTCAAGAATACTAGCTTACTCTTATAATATGTTAAAATAATAGTTACCAATGCAGATGCAACTGATAATATACAATTCTTGTTAAAAGGCTAGATTTCTCTTATAATAATAATTAAATTAATCGCAAACACAGATACGTTTATATTTTAAAAATAAAATATTTTATACTACATAATAATACTAAGAAAGTTTGGATTAATACTAGAATATTTTTAACATGACGTGCCTCAATCTCCATTTATTTTAGAATCATAAGACCTCGTATCGACTCTCACACCTCGTCAGAGATCGCATACAGTCTGATCTCGAGTTATAAGGATTAAGTTCCTTGTCTCAAAATTCGGATCGACGTTCGCGTTGCTCGTTGAAAACAGATGTTATAGCGTCCCTTCAGGACGTTGACCTATTCCAGAGCTATAAAAGATGTGTTCGACTCGCTCCATCCCCTTCCCATGCGAGAAAAAGCATCTGCTCTAACGTCCTTCCATATTCCATCCTTCTTTTTCTTTTTTTGTCTAAACTTATCTACACATATGATCGGAGCTTGGACGTAACATTAATATATAATTTATAATTGAGAAAAATCACTGAGGAATTAGATATCAAATTGTATTATGATTAAAAAGAAAAGAGTGAAAGTTTATTACATATACAGTATCTATAGCTTCGTTTTGACATATATTGTCTTACTTTGCGTAGGGTCTAATCTTTTTGGTATCTATTGTTTTTAGGAAAAATATTGCGGACTTATACATTTAGTAAGACAAAGATTTAATATATAAAATGCGTACGCATTATATTATTACATATTTTTGAATTATGTCGAAAATTATTTGAATTATGTCAAAAATAAATTATGAAGTAAAGCAACGTTGAATCGCATAACATTGAATTTAAAGTAATCATTGTTCAAAAATGTATCGATTCATTAGACAGAGGATTGCATTCGAATTTATATCATATCAATAACATTTATGAAAATGTTTCAGAAGTTGAAGATTGCAAAAAGTATCACTCTTTCGCAATCCATGTAAAGATAACTTTCTTTCTTAAATTTTTTAATATAATTAATATTTTTACAATATAATTTCATTAATTTATGTTTTCACGAATAAACTGTCGAAAGTTTTGTATAATACAATATAATTTTTATTTTGTAAATAAATTTTATAACAAAAAAGTCAAGATATTGTATAATCAATCTTGTATAACTAGTTGTTAACAGACATGGAGATTGAAGAACATAATCATGAAATTGGACTTACCGATCAAGCATTACTCCTTCAATTAATGATAACGATAAGTAAAATTACCAGAGTATGGCTTGAACGATGGAACTTTTGTTATGTACATTTTTCTTATTTTATTTTAAAATAGTTTGATAGAAAAGTATTGAAAATCGCAAATGTATTTTGTCAAAATTCGAATTTGATTGTTTAGTTTGAAATTAACATTTATAAATTATTAGCATATTATTAGGTCAAAATTAGCTATTTTACTTGATATCCTAGACAATGAATAAAATAGATCAATTTTAATTAAAGCGATGCAAGCGATGCAGCGATCTTTTTATGTATGCTTTTTTTTATATATTTAACCATATGTAACGTTAATTTTGAGCTAATTGATGAAAAAATATTGAAAATTGCAAATTTCAGATTTCGATGAAATTGTTTTATTTTATATGCGATTTTCAACATGTTGCCATCAGATTAATTTGAAATTAATATTTGCAAATGATTCAGCACATAAAAATATACAAAAAATATGCATAAGAAAGGCTCCACCGCTTTCACCAAATACTTTTTATTTATTCATCGTACTTTGTTGTAAGATATACTTTCTAAACAATGCAATGCAAATAATTGTGCCTCACAGAATGCTTAAAATTCAGTTAACTGAGGTAAAATTATAAAAAGAGGAGCAACCGCTGATAACTTTGACTTTGACATATGTAATGACATATGTATGTCAAGAAAAATCTCCAACAGATTTTAATCGATGCTCGTCCCTCATTAAAAAATTATTAACAAAATAAGTTTAAGAAATAACGTTTTATTTTGTTGTACATATTAAGATCTATTTACATTGTCTCCTCTGTTTACGTTCGACTTTCTATGAGATCCATTCCATCTCCTCCCTGCTTAGGAGCGTAACGATTTTTTACGCAGGTGAATCTTGGAAAATCGCCTCTAGACGGGGGGAGAGGAGAGGAGGAACACTGCTTTGTACGGAAAGTCATATGTTTCTAAGCAAGAGAGAAGTGTGGCATAGATATTTATATCTAACACTAGATTGCTGATGTGGCTCTAATACATGATTCCAAAGATACGTATTAAACTCATGATGCATATTCGCGATGTAGGAACATTATTAGTCAACGCATACGCATGTAAGTCCATATATATGTTACACCATATATTATGATATTGATTGCAACTTACCTACGAAATATTATTTCCGGATTTTTTTCACTTAAACTATGACAACTTTTGCACGCGGCAAGATATCGACTTTTAACATAAAAAGCATGAATATCACGCATATATCAAACATATGGCTCTATCGCGATCATTATACATTATAATCACGTGATCGTTTTATTCCTACGTCAAGCTATGTAATACATAGGTTTTGAAATCAATTTTTATGCATGATATATAGGGGAGTTAATGATTTAGTTAGATATAAATATTTATGAAGTGTGGTGGATCTTGCTTCGCGTGGGAAGTCGTACATCTCTAGGCAGGAGGAAAGTGGAGTAGATCTTGTTTCATGTAAAAAGCCGTTATGCACGGAAAAGCGATAATTCTGCATATTGTATGTGACAAAAACAAGAGATTTCTTTTTAAAAACCAATTCGGCGCACTATTCAAACGACATATAAATTCACATGGAAATTATTAAAGTATTTAAGATCCAATTTTGACTGTTACAAGTTTTAATTCTTACTTGTTGCATTATTAAAAAAGTTTTTTGTTAATAACTTTTTAATATATAATGACAATTTAAACCTGTTAGAGAGTTCAGAATTATGACCTTGACAATATATATATATATATATATATATCAAGGTCAAGATAATCGGAGGAGCATTCCCTAAAGCAGTGCTGCGATTTTCAACTTGGTTACTGCCCCTTACTTCGATCCACGCGTAGCGTAAATACCAATGATTCGCTTGATGAAATAAAGAGTAGGAATCAAATTGAAAATAGGACGAATGTGCAAGTAAATCCCAACAGTGTTTTAAAGTAAACATTTCCCTAATTTTCAAAATTAAGTACTTTTATACCATCCCTACCAAACGTATAATTAAATTCAAGCTTATAATTTGTAATAACAGTCTTTTGAAATATAATATATTTAGTTTTTTTTTATATTTAGAGATTCTTGTTCTTAATTGTCTCTTCATTTGGCTCATGTACGCGTCACAATCATTACGTAAAATTTTATAGATTATAGTATATATATATATATTATATACATTATAGTATAGATTACATTCTTCAAATCCTTATTTTTATATCTCTTTATAAAAATATTAAATTTATTTAATATTCTGTATCCAATCTAAAATTTGTTTTCATTTGTTTGATAGCTAAAGACATGATTTCTGAAGCATTTTTAAGGTACGGAAAAGCTTTAATTTTCCTTTTGTTATTTTTATTTTTATTATTACATTAGAATTTGTAGAAAATAATAAGTTTTGTAGAAAATAGCTTTTTTAATTTATCCCACATCTTATTAAAAGTCAATTCAATATCCATTAATAATGTTTTAATCACGAACTAAATTTTTTTGTAGTGTAATGACAAGAAAACAGTCCTATTCACTAAACTACATGTTGTGTCAACTTTGTGACAAAATGGATGTGATTGAAGATGAATACATATATAAATCTTTCAAAATAAAATTCTTTATAGAACTATACGATTCAAAATAATCTTATTATTTTCTATATTTAAAATTACGTCCTAAAAGTTGATACAATATTCTTTTTCTATTTCAATTATGAATTGTAATTTAACGTAAAAATTTATGTTTTTCAAGCACATTCATAAGTAGTATGTGAGCAGTCATGTGAGCATTAAAACAAATTCCTTCCACTTCACTCTTGGCGCTAGAGGCGTGGCCTAGTCGAGGCGAATCTGGGAAAATGGCACACTCTAATTGATTGGATATGGGGAAGAGGTAATTAAATGAGGTAATTAAATAGCGCGTTTTGATTGGCTCATTCTATAGCTGCCAGCGTGTTGATTGGTTTTGCTCCCTAGCGTGAAGTTGCTTTGAAAGAGATAGAGTAATAATGTGGAGGAAGTAGATTCGACAAAATGGTGGATGGGTAAATCGAAGGAAAGGATCAAGACATTTTTCGCCGTAGGGAGAAACTTACGAACAACGAACATGAATATCTAGTACATTTATGACCTGTCTGTCTTTTTTTTTGCGTTTCTAAAGTTTCGAGTTAAGTTTCGATACAATTTCACGTGCTACTAAAGTAATTAGAGCGATATTAAATCTGTCGCTGCTATTCTAATGACTGAAATATAATTTAAATGGTTTTAACTACAATTAAGTATCAAACACTTAAATGCTATCGACAATGCTACCGCATTGTGTCGATTGTATGGATACTAGCGTTAACCGCGATTTATATGCAGGATGTTCTGTATTTATTGACGTCCTTGTGTAGGTAGAGTGGATTAAATTGAATAGAAAAATCCTCTACCATTTTGTTTTTTTTTCGCATTAACGAGTTATAAATTACGAAAATAGTCAAATTCGCCTGGCCTACCATTAAATGTAAACGCGCGGCGAGATAAAACTGCCTAGAGAGACGTTTTTTATCGCTAAACACTTGTTTACAAGACGTTGATATAAGGAGATGACGCGACGTGCGAGCCAAAGCGCGCGATTCGAGGCTAGAATAGAGAATGTTTGCATCTGACACAGCTAGTGCATCGTGTACTTCTTAAATCTATATAAACCTTACTTTACAGTTGAATTAAATAAATAAAAAAACTTCATAAATTTTGAGGAAAGAAGCAAAATAAAAAGAAAGAATTCAGGCGATGATATCGACGGATTACAGAGGAACAGCGGTGATGTTCATGGTAGGCAACGATGCAGAGAATTGGAAAACATGGTGGGCATGCTTTGAGAATTAATCTAATATCGTCAAAAGTTAACAAGAAAAGCAAAGTGATTTAATGTGCTTAACTTCTTCATTATATCGGTGAGAAGAGTTTCAAAATATATTCAACATTTACATTTGCGGAAAATAGAAAGGATGAGATTGAAATATTAATCAAAAAGTTCAGAAACCATTTCCCACCATTAGAAAATCTTGCGCATGAATGCTACAAATTCTTCTCGGCAGCAGCCGGAAGAATTCTTGGAACAGTTCATGGGAGTTAAAACAACAAGCTAATAAAATACAAATTCGGCGAATTGAACAATAACCTCGTCAAATCAACGATAATATGTAAAGTCAGCAACACATCTATACGAGAAAACCTGCTCCAGAAAAGTGACCAATTAATTCTGGAAAAAGCCATTAAATTATGCCATCTTATAGAGATATCCAAGGAAAGAAGTTAAGTATACAGAAGAACGATGGCATGCAACAAGAGTGACAGAAGAGTGGACGAAGTCAGCAAGCGAGAAACATCAAGGAAACAGCAATTCAAGTATTAAACAAATTAAAGAAGTGCGATAGTCGCCCTATTAATAAATGTCCGGCGTACCTTCAAATTTGTACAACAAAAAGAAATTATTCCGAAAATCAATGTTTTAAAAAGAAAAGCTCGAATGTGAACAAAAAACACAAGCACTAGTAAAGTAGAAGACGTTGAGAAATGCTCGAGTTCTGATGAGCATTTTTTTGTAGGCTCATTATACGATAATAATAAAAAAGTCTCGAGTATCAAGAAAAAATAAATAATAAGATAATTAGTTTTAAGTTGGACACGGCAGCAATGCTCAATATTCTACCGTTAAAATTTTTTAGAAGTCATGAGAAGAATTTTTTAGGACTCACGAAAAAACCATGAACTAGAACTGATACACGGTTGACATATTCGGGTGCTCAAAGGTTATTATTAGTGCAAATTAAAATGGTGAAAGAAAAAGAATGATATGAAATTCTCTTCTATATAGTAAGTTCAGATAAAAACCTCTTTTAGATCTAAAAACGCTTATAGACTTGAATTTAATTGCGAGAATCAATTTAGTTGAGAATAAAAATAATGATTACAGAAAATTATTAATGATTTGATTTTTTAACGGATTTAGAATGCATCGAAAAACCATATCAAACCGAATTAAAACAAGACGTGCAATCGATTGTTTGTCCTATGCGGAAGTACGTACCCTGCACTATTAGAGAAGAGGGAGATAGGGAGAGAGGGGGGGGGAGTAAAGGAGACAGGAGGAATTACATAAAATATAATAAAAAATTGATTGAAAACGAGCGAATAAGTTAACATGTTATATGATAGTGATTAAAATTAATGTTTAATGCACACTAGAATTAAGCGAAACTAATTTCGACTTTACATAGTCTTTATCAGTCGCATAGAAATACAAATTACAAATTTTAATTTAGTTGAGAACACATTAAACGAAATAAAGAGTCACAGAAGTTATAATTCAGCTTTAATGCAGTTAATCTTTAATATATATCTTACTATTATCATACGACAACAGTACGTAATTTGATTGTTCTCTTGATATTATTTGATCAATTAAATTTTAAATTTATACATCAATATTGATAAGGAATAAATCATGTTACAAATTCACCTTAGATATTGTCAAATGATCATGGAACGATGTGAACAATCATTGTGAAAATAAATTATGGCTATGAAATAATTTCAATATCGCTAGATAAAATTGAATTCATAAAAAGAAAGAGAGACTATAAAGACAAACTTGTAATAATATATAAATAATTTTACTTCTGATTCTGACAACGCTTAAAAAAATGACAATAAAATAAACCTGACACCTTGTGACACCTGAGGAGCACCGATGACATAAAATATGTAAATAATCGATAATCGTTAGTATAAATCCTATCAAAGATGTTAAAATACGAATCACAGTAACATGCAGTATCTTCATTGGAATTAATCTCGTTTTTTTTCAGCTTTGATATGGATCATTTTGGATATTAATTTTTTCTGAATCAAGAATTTTGATATTATTTCACTCGAACGTATGATTAAATTCCAACATATGATTAGTAATAACAGAATGTTTAGATATATCTTGATTTAAATTCTTTTTACGTCCCAAGATTCTAATTTTGGATAAACTTCCAAAAACGTCAAATCTCCGATTTTTATATTGAGAGTATAAATTAGTTCGATCCGTTTCCCTAAAGATGGCTCCAGCTATTGTGAATGGTTCATAATGACAGCTGATTTTGGCAGTTCAGAGAGGTTAAACATCTACTAATAATATTCAGTTTATATCGCTTTAAGTTTCATACAAAAACCTTGATTTTTACTGTGTTTGAAATATCGAATTTTGTGTTAGCAGCATTTGCGGGAGGTTTTGATTTTCTTTAATTGGAAGAAAAGTGCGGCTGAAGCCCATCGAATGCTTGTCGAAGTTTATGGTGATACTGCTCCAACTGATAAATCATGTAGGGAATAATTTCGACGTTTCAAGGAGATTTCAGCGTGGAAGACAAGCCTCGCTCTGGACAGCCAAAAAAATTCGAAGACAAAGAATTAGAGGCATTATTCGAAGAAGATCAGAGTCAAACGCAAGAGGAGCTTGCAGAATCATTGGGGGTAACTCAACAAGCCATTTCTTTACGATTGAGAGCCATAGGAATGATTCAAAAACAAGGAAATTGGATGCCTTATGAACTGAAACCGAGAGACATTGAAAGGCGAGACTTGCAAACAGCTGATTCAAAGACAACAGAGAAAAGGTTTTTGCATCGAATTGTGACTGGAGATGAGAAGTGGATATTCTACGACAACCCCAAGAAGAAAAAATATTATGCTAAGCCCGGTCAATCGTTGCCATTGATCTCAACATCAACACGGCCGAACATTTATGGTTTGGAGATCATGCTCTGTTTCTGGTGGGACCAAAAGGATTTTGTTTATTATGAGCTGCTGAAACCGATTCCATTAAGGATCGATATCGGCTACAATTGATTCGTTTGAGCCGTGCATTGCGAGAAAAACGGCCGGATTACGAGTAAAGACAAGATAAAGTTATTCTTCTTCATGACAACACTCGGCCTCATGTCGCTAAAGTTGTAAAAAAATATTTGAAAACGCTCAAATGGGATGTTTTATTGCACGTCGTATTCTCCAGACATTGCTCCTTCTGATTACTGGTTGTTCCGAAGGATGCAGCAAATCACCGGTTCACTTCTTTCGTAGAAATCGAAAATTGGCTCCAAAATTGGATCGCTTCTAAAAACAAGTCATTTTTTCGAGGTGGAATTCGAAAATTGCCTGAAAGATGGAAAAAAGTAATAGCGATGGACAATACTTTAATTGATCTATTCATTCATTTTGTTTTGAAATAAATTCATTTTTGAACGGACCGAACTAATTTATTCTCCAATAAAATTTGGCAAAAACATTCTAAATAACGTCAAATAAATGTTCTTAAATGGATTTTCACTGACAAAAAGATTTAATGCCAAAATATTTAAGTAAAGTTATATACCACTTGAATGGATTATCTTTACATAACTAACTCTAAATCACTTCCGAAAGATTTTAATATTGATCTTGATCTCCAAAAAGATCTATGCAAAGCAACTCTCACCCCACCTTCTCCCCTGCTTAAAGGGCGCAACTTTCACTCGAAGTGTCTCTCACCCCACCTTCTTCCTTGTTTGGAGGCGCATGACTTTCACTTGAAGCAACTTCCATCCCTGCCTCAGGGGCGACTTTCCAGGCGAAATAAATTTCATTTCATCGCCTCTCATTTCATCCCCTCTTCTCTCTTGATCAAGGGACGCACGAAAGTGGAATAGATCTTCTTGAATAATGATCTTCTTGGAAGTGATTTAGAATGAACTATGTAGAGGTAATGCATTCTTAGGTGATATATTAGGTGTAGTAAAAAGAAATCCATTATTTTTCCATTCAATTTCATGCAAAAATAATGGATTTCTTTTTAATACATCTAATATAAAATTATTTAAATATTTTTTTGCATCAAATTTTCTTGTCAGTGAAAATCCATTTAAGAGCATTTGATGTTATGTAGACTTTTTGCTAGGTGTACAAC
>NW_012130066.1:12423221-12426250 GCF_000143395.1 Atta cephalotes | reverse complement strand
CGGGGTCGAACATTGCCATGCTGCAAAATCACTTTATCGTGTCTCTCGTTGTATTGCAGCCGTTTGTCTTTCAATGTTCGGCTCAAACACATCAATTGCGTTCGATACCTGTGAATGTTTCAGTCGATTTTAACAGTTCATAATACACTATGCCGAGCTGGTCCCACCAAATACAGAGCATGACCTGGACGTTAAAATCACCGTTCTTGAAGCGTTGAAACCACTCATGACACGTTCTTTAGCGGCACTAATAGCGGCCTCACCATAAGTATTTGAGAGCATTCGATGAGTCTCAACCGCAGATTTCTTCATATTGAAGCAAAAAATTAAAACCTCCCGCAAATGACGAGAATTTGGCTCGTAAACTGACATTTTCAATCGAGAATAACTTTATGATGCAAACACAAATCGACTAATGTTTCTATGGGATTATGTTGACAGATACCCAAGTTTATTGTATGACGTCTATGATCTATTTATTTCGACCACCACTTACCGCTAAAGCCATCTATAAGAAAACGGCGGAAGCAAAGTTGTACACCTAATAAATTTCATAAAAATCAGTTTAACTTTTTCGGAAATTCATCTATAATTTTTAGTTGTCTCTTCGTCTGACCACATATAAAGCGTCACAAACATTACACAAAATTTTATAAATAACATTGTTTCAAACATTCAAATCTTTTTGCCTCTTTATAAAGTTGTTTTTTAGTAGTTATTGTTTTCTTTGTGCTTCTCCTTATTATTGTTTTCCTTTTTCTCCTTTTTTTTTCAGTAACTTCTTTTATCTCCATCACTTCCTCTTTTTCAATTTTGCGTTTCACTAAAAAATAATTTTCACCGTTATTTTTTCTAAACTAACTCTATATTTCCGTTAACTCTATATTTCTTATTTTTTAAAATTTACATGACATAGAAATAATATCATCGACGAGTCTTGTTCGCTAAGAATATCCAGGATTCGTTGCACGGATGCGTTATCTTAAACAAAATTGTTTTCTTCTTTTTCTTCTTATTACAATAAAACATATTATATGCATTTTACAGTGAATTATTTTTTTAAAAGCCGTCTTACTTGTTACGATAAGGGGATGTCTCGTACGTTACGTGGAAATGGAGCGTTATTCACATCAGATTTAATTCGTTCTCTTCCTAGAAAAAATTATTTTATAAAAAAGTATTTTATAAAGAAAATTTCTAACATTTAATTAATATTTTTATTTTTCCAACTTACGTGCAGCGACATCCTCTTCTTCCGCGTGGCGTCGTTGTCGTCCTAGTCTCAATAAAGCTCTAAATATACCAAACTAATGCACAAGAGGAGCGGTGCACACATCACTCACATCGCTCTATTCCTAATAATTTTTCACTGCGTCACTAATGAAATTATATTATTTTAAGTTAGCCAATTGGTATACATCCGTGCATAAATCCTCCATTTTTTATTTACTATAACCATATCAATAATACTAAACATTTATTAGATCACAATTAGATCGAAATAGGAAGTTGTCGGTATTTCGGCTTAGGTAAAAGGAACGCGCTATTTTGATTCCTATATCTAGAGCTTGAAGTCTCAGAGGCTCATATTGCATTAATGTGCGCTATTTGACGATTCTTCTTTTTAGAGAAAGAAATATTACAATTTAATAATAAAGAAATTTTTTTATTTTATTGTATAATTTAATTTTAACTCTTACCTCCTCTTATTAGATATACAACTTTGCTTCCGCCGTTTTCCTATAGATGACTTTAGCGGTAAGTAGTGGTCGAAATAAATAGATCATAGACGTCATACAATAAACTTGGGCATCTGTCAACATAACCCCATAGAAACATTAGTCGATTTGTGTCTGCATCATAAAGTTATTCTCGATTGAAAATGTCAGTTTACGAGCCAAATTCTCGTCATTTGCGGGAGGTTTTAATTTTTTGCTTCAATATGAAGAAATCTGCGGCTGAGGCTCATCGAATGGTCTCAAATACTTATGGTGAGGCCGCTATTAGTGAAAGAACGTGTTGTGAGTGGTTTCAAGAACGGTGATTTTGACGTCCAAGGTCATGCTCTGTATTTGGTGGGACTAGCTCGGCATAGTATATTATGAACTGTTAAAACCGACTGAAACAATCATCACAGGCGATCGGTATCGAACGCAATTGATGCGTTTGAGCCAAGCATTGAAAGACAAACGGCCGCAATACAACGAGAGACACGATAAAGTGATTTTGCAGCATGACAATGTTCGATCCCATGTTGCGAAAGTGGTCAAGACATACTTGGAAACGTTGAAATGGGAAGTCCTACCCCACCCGCCGTATTCTCCAGACGTCCCTCTGACTATCACTTGTTTCGATTAATGGCACAGGGCCTGGCTGACCAGCACTTCCGGTCTTATGAAGAAATAAAAAATTGGATCGATTCGTGGATAGCCTCAAAAGATGACCAGTTTTTTCGATGCGGGATTCGTACGCTACCCGAAAGATGGGAGAAAGTAGTGGCCAGCGGACAATACTTTGAATCATAAATGTATAACCAGTTTTTTACAATAAAGCCTCGAATTTCGAAAAAAAACGGTGGAAGCAAAGTTGTACACCTAATACTCTTTCATTAATATGCATAATGGCATGATATGCCAATGAAGATTTGCTATATATCTATCAGCATCACTCTCCCATGGTTAAACTCAGAGTTGAGAAATAACGCGGTACTTGTAATGCCGTTATCGTTTTCGTTACTTTTTTCAGAAACGATCGTACTTTTCTCTGTCCGTATTGGAAACGGTAACGTCGTTATATTTTTATAGTATTACATTTTTATAACGGTAACGAATTTAGCCGTTACTTTAATTCTTCCTTATTATTTTATAATTTATTTTTAAGTTCTTAAAATATTTTGTATTCAATATCTACAATACTGTGTTCTAATAGACACTGCCAATATTGAAAATATATAATTCACATTATTTATTATAATTCACATTTTATATATATATATATATATATATATATATATATATATATATATATTA
>NW_012130066.1:12418672-12421167 GCF_000143395.1 Atta cephalotes | reverse complement strand
ATATATATATATATATATATATATATATATATATATATACTGTAAATTTTATTATGAGTAATGAATATTGAAATACATATAATAATAACCCAGGTGGAAATAAATCGACGAAAATCGCTGAAATCTCTATCAGTTGATTCATTTCATTATGAATTATATTTAAATGAGTCTATTGAAGATTTTTACCGAATTATTTTCAGCAGGGAAATTTAAAAATAATATTTAATCTATATCTGTTTATCTATATCTAATTTCTTATAAAAATGAATATATTGAAATAATGATATTAAGAAAATAAGCATTAGTAAAACTGTAGGTAAGTGAATAATTTAATATAAAGAAAATATACAAATTGCTCTATATACTTGCTCTATATACAAATTAGTTAGTAGGGAGTTTCTCGTTCGAATACTTCTTTCACATTTAATATTAAATTAATTATTAGCTAATGTAATTTTAAAATCTAATAATTTACTTTAGCATTATAACAAAAAGTAATGAAAAAGTAACGAATCGTTATTTTTCAAATAATGATTATTTTTTTGAGATAACACGCACAATCCTAACACCTAACGCACCACTTACATTCAGATGACACGATTATGTATATCTTTACTTCACTTTCACCAGTGTCCCTGCCTATGTATAATGCATAGTACTGGAACACTCTCGCGCGAATTTTTCAAAGAACTGTAGTTTTCTTCATCATTGTTTCCGATAATCTAACGACAAATATTTGTTTGCAATCAATTTTTTATTAAGATTGCAAGCGATGATGATGAATATTGCAAGTAAATCACGAAGCATCATTTTCTGCTTATGCACTTGAAAAACACTGTAGGTAAGTTGACGTGATGAGAGATAAAACCGAAATTAGAATTAAATTTCTGTATTACGTGCTATTTATTCTCTTGGAAATATATTTGAAAGTTTCAAAGAAAGGAAAGAAATGGAAAAATTGTCTAATGTCTAATAGTTAACAGCTTTTAACATTTTTTTACTTCTGTCTCCTTATCATACCCGAGAATTTTTTCAAAAGCGTTTTCTAAATTCTTTCCTAGATTTATTTCAAAGGTTTTTCATAAAATTCCTTTGTGATTATTTAAACTCGTGGTTAGATTTCCCAAAATTCACCAAATGCGTAGAATGATTAAAAAAAAGAAGGAACGAAATAGTGAAATAGTGAAATAGTGAACATATTTTTGCAATCTCTGTTGCTCTTCAATAAATAAATACCACTGTTTGCAATTTATATATATTCACTCCTGTACTACAATTATATCAATAAAAATTGATTGTCTCCTCTCCAATTTGATGTATTAGGAGTAATAATATTATAGAATTCTGGATCAAAGACGCGGAGGAGCGCGGGCGCGGGGAATACTCGTAAGCGCGGGTATGACTGGGCGCAGTCCAGCCGAAGACATTAGTGTTTATGTATTGACTGTTTATATAAACATCAAATATTAATGATACGTGCTGCCGCCGCCGCGGACTCTACGCCTTCCCCAAAAATGCGTCGCAAACAAAATATTTTAAACAAAATATATAATAAAAATTCTTACCTTCTCCACGTCCTCTCCCTTCTACTTCCTCTTCCTTCTTTCTTCCTCTTTATTTTAATAATCATCCTCTCCTTCTTGCTGCCCGATCATCAGAGTACTAAGGAGATACCTAAGTTAAATTCATTTATTGTATGGAATTGCAATATCGCCTCAACAAATATTCCAAAGGAGGAAGAGGAGGAGGATCCTTCAGATTCCTCCGGCGGAGACGCTCTCCTCTTTCTCCTCTTCCTCTTCCTCCTCTTCCTCTTTCTCTTCTTCCTCTTTCTCTTCCTCTTGTTCCTCTTCCTTTTTAGACTCCTCTTCCTCTTCAGCCTCAGCCACGAGAAAGTTCAGGAGCTCAAATTTATTCGATAGATGGAGGAGGCCCATCCGTATATTCTCTATATTCTGTTGTTAAATTTTATAGGCAGTCATCATTTATAGGCAGATGTAATTCTTCTTTCTCTTCGTTTTTCTCTTCTTCCTCTTCAATCTCTTCTTCTTCTATATCCTCTTTTTCTTTCTTAAACTCTTTTTCTTTTTTATCCTCTTTCTCTTCCTCTTCTTCCTCCATTATCTCATCATCCTCCATAATCTCGCCAATCTCGAGAAGATGATGGAATAACTCAATTTCACCGACATGTAGTTGAATGATATCAATTGTAATAGTCCTATTATTCAATCGAATGATCTGAGGAGGAGGAAGCAGTCGCCACAACTTTATCTTTTTGTTGTTTATCACACATTGTCTACAGATAATAAAACTGCATTGTAAAAATCACTTTTACTTAATCACGTACACATGCAAAAATATTTCACCATTATGGATAAATGGTGGAATATTTTTTTATAAAACGTTTTTATTTGGAATACAAATTAATTCGGTTCGTTTTTTTGTGTTCAAAAATGCATTTATTTCAAAAAAATGAATGAACAGATCAATTAAAG
>NW_012130066.1:12374760-12418122 GCF_000143395.1 Atta cephalotes | reverse complement strand
GTTCAAAAATGCATTTATTTCAAAAAAATGAATGAACAGATCAATTAAAGTATTGTCCATCGTTGCCTACTACTTTTTCCCATCTCTCATGCAAATTTCGAATTCCATCTCGAAAAACTCGTCTTTGGAGGCGATCCAATTTTGGAGCCAATTTTCGATTTCTGCGAAAGAAGTGAACCGATGACTTGCTGCATTCTTCGGAATAACCAATAATCAGAAGGAGCAATATTCGGAGAATACGGCGGGTGCGGTAAAACATCCCATTTCCAAATATTTTTTTACGACTTTAGCGACATGAGGCCGAGCGTTGTCATGAAGAAGAATATCTTTCTTTGCTCGTTTTCCGATCGTTTTTCTCGCAATGCATGGCTCAAATGAATCAATTGTAGCCGATATCGATCGCCCGTAATGAAATCGCCAGGTTTCAGCAGCTCATAGTAAATAAGATTCTTTTAGTCCCACCAGATACAGAGCATGATCTTCGAATCATGAATGTTCGGCCGTGATGTTGATGTTGAGGTCGATGGCAACGATTGACCGGTTTAGCGTAGTATTTTTTCTTCTTGAGGTTGTCGTAGAATATTCACTTCTCCAGTCACAATCCGATGCAAAAAACCTTTTCTCTGTTGTCTTTCAGCTGTTTGCAAGTGAAAAATCGCCTTTCAACGTCTCTCGATTTCAATTTATAAGGCACCCGCTTTTCTTGTTTTTGAATCATTCCCATGACTCTCGTATAGAAACGACTTGTTGAGTTACCCCCAATGATTCTGCAAGCTCCTCTTGTGTTTGACTCTGATCTTCTTCGAGTAATGCCTCTAATTTTTTGTTTTCGAATTTTTTTGGCTGTCCAGAGCGAAGCTTGTCTTCAACGCTGAAATCTCCATCCTTGAAATGTCGAAATCATTCCCTACATGATTTATCAGTTGGAACAGTGTCACCATAAACTTCGACAAGCATTCGATGGGCTTCAGCCATATTTTTCTTCCAATTAAAGCAGAAAATCAAAATCTCCCGCAAATGCTGCTTGGTTAACAACAAAATTCGAACACAATAAAAATCAAGATTTTTGTATGAAACTCAAAGTATATACTGAATATTATTAGCAGTTGTTTAACCTCTCTGAAACCGCCAAAATCAGCTTATTATGAACATATTGAACAGCTGGAGCCATCTTTAGAGAAACGGACCGAACTAATTTGTACTCTCAATATAAAAAATCACTCGCGTAAGAAAAAACAAACCTCGTACAGACGAGGGTTGACCATAACTGACGCTGAGAATCATCCTTCGCTGCGACGAAGCTATTCGGGATATTAATTACGGGTTGGCCGTGTATATTAAACACTTTAGATTATAAGTATTGATTGACTCTAGGTGTATTAAGAGAAGCGGGTATTTATATAAACTGCGTTGAAGCATAGGATATGATAGATGGATGGGAAGCAAAGGCAATAAGTAATACATATGTATATAGTGATATGAACGAAAAAAATTTTTATTCACGTTATTGTTTTTCATACGTATTAAAAACTAAAATTAATAACTTGCAATCGACGAGCTGATGCTTATTGAATATATCGTTATCACATACAGCGTTCTCGTTCTAGCTGCTAAATAAAGCACTGTCAATTTGAGGTAGAAGTATGAAATCATATTGCAATTCTTTTTTCAATACCAGAAACGTCGATAATGATAGTTTTCTAGGCGAAAATTGATGACACGCCATCGATGCTCCGACTGCTAAACAAAGTATTGCCAATAAGGGTATGAAACGGAATCCCTCGCGAATTGGAAGGGAAGAACACGAGATCGGTGATATGTAGCGATTCGGTAAGAGAAATACCGATAACAATATTTTTTTCTAGATGAAGATCAGTGACATGCCATCGATGTTCTGCATGCTTCGTGGTCGCCATTCTGTATCGCTTCGCAGCAAGAAATGTGAATCATAATTGGTATCCATTATACTACAGTGTTAAAACTCGAGTTTCCAATGATTTTAAAGGACATTCTAAAATTCGAACGTTTGAACATCGATCAACGTGTACGACATCGAGAATAAACAGGTCCTTCCTCTATGCCTCACCGTGACAAGAAGGAAAAGTACGTCAACATGCTGCAAAATCTATGCAACGATGGTGTCGCCCACTTTGTGTGGATCAAGAATCTGTCCCGTCTCGTGAGATCGCAAATTGCTAGGGACAAGAAGAAAAAAATTTGTCTGCGATCGGTAAGTATAATAAAAAATTATAATTTTCTTGAAATAATGATAATAGTAATAATTTCTGTTTTCAGATGTCTTTATTACTTCAATATGAATGAAAAATTACAGTCACACGTTGTGGATTGTGGCAAAATGAACGACTGCGCTATCCGACTGCCGAGCGAGGACAACAAGTGGTTCGAGTTTGGAAACCACTGCAATAAGGAACAAATGCCATTCATCGTCTGCGTCTAGAGTGCGTTCTATGTAAGATGGAATCCAACAAGGAAGACGCATCCAACAAGAAAGATGATAGCATGATTCGCGTGACAACTCCAAGACTTGGCCGCGTAAAAAATATCGTATTTGCTAACATGCCCATGATAGCATTACCGAAAGAACAATGGGAAGCATACCACAGTTCGACGCGTTGTCACATTTGCGAGAAACCGCACCAGATGACACGTAGATACACGATCTTTGTCATCTCACTGGTATATACCGCGGTCCAGCGCATGCAAACAACAATCTAAATTATAAAAATTTGCTACATGTTCCGATTGTACTTCACAATTTATCGGGCTACGACGCACATTTTAATTAAAGAAATTACCGTAGATGGACATGTAGATCTTCCTATAGGAAGGAAAAATACATTTCATTCATTAAATATCTCGTAAAAATAAAAATAACTTTCAGAAAAAGTGTATAAAATTAAGGTTCATCGATTCTTTCAAATTTCTAAGTAGCCTCGATAAATTGGCATCGTATCCCGATAAAAAAAATTAAAAATTACACAGTCAGAATTTTGCAAGATTTCGATCTTTTCACACGTAAAGGCGTCTTTCCGTACGAGTACATTGACTGCGTCGAAAAGTTAGAGGACATGCGCTTATCATTGCGTGAATCATTTCTTAGTTCGTTGATAGGTGACTACAGCGATACGCCGTATTCGAGAACGATTTCGCTCATGTCATGAACGTCTGGCAGCGCTTTTCTATTTGAACGCTCGGAGAGTACAGTGATGTACTTGAAAATTGATGTTTTGTTATTAGTTGACATTTTTGAAAATTTTTGCGAAAGTTGTAGTCGTGAATACAATTTCGATTCGCGCATTACTACATTTTGCCTGGTTTCATATGGGACGTCAATGCTGAAATATACGTGCATAAGATTTGAGTTGCTCACCGACATCGATATAGTTCTATTCATCAAGCGTGGGATACATGAGGGTCTCAGTCAATGTTGACAGATACGCACAGGCTAATAACAAGTATGTGCGTTCGTACTCGTTCGGACTCGTTGAAACTATTATCGTATTTTATGTACATATTATGACGTGAATAATCTGTACGGATGGGCGATGTATCAATCGCTGCCATACGCCAAAATTTCGATGGATCGAAGACGTTGTGAATTTTGACGCGAGCGCGATCGCTCCGGATTCGCCCACCGGTTATATTCTCGAGATTGATCTCGAGTATCTGCATGATCGGCATACTGACTTACCTTCCTGCCCAACGCGCGATAAATTGCCCGGCAAGCGCGAGGATAAACTTCTAGCAGTACGATAAACACTGTTCCACTGTAACCTGCAGCAATGTTACGGCCTTCGCGTTACAAAGATCCATCGTGTTACAATTCGCTCAATTCATCTGGCTCTGTGATTATATTGAACTCAATACACAGTTTAGTACACGCGGGAAAAACAATTTCGAGAAAAATTTATATAAAAAATTTATATAATTAATGAACAACGCGATATTTAGCAAACTAAATAATAAATGGAAAATATTCGAAATCATGAACAATACATATACAATTAATCATATACAATTAATAACAAAATGGGACGATACGACGCGGAAGCAATGATCGCGAAATCGAATTTCCAGTCGTAGCATCTTTGCAAAAAATTTGATCACTCTTGAACTACGCAAACTCGAGATGAAGTTCAATAAGCCGATTTACGTGGGTATGTATATACTCGACATATCGAAAGTTTGCTTGTACAAATTTTATCACGAGTACATGTCACCGATGTATTGCGACAAATGCAAGATCATGTACACCGATGCGGAAAATCTTATATACCGTGTAGGGTGCGAGAATGTATACGACACGATGAAACGCGATATCGCTAGATTCTAGCGATTATCCGATGGATAACGTGTACGATATGCCTCTCGTGAAGAAAGTACCTGGTTTGAAGGATGAGAACAATGGTATAATAATGACCGAATTCGTGGGAACTCAGAGCGAAGATGTACGCGGTGAGGGTGAGTAGCAAGAAAGATACTAAAAAGGCGAAAGGTGAAAGGCGTAGAGTAACGTCATAGCATGAAGGATAACATTCAACGATTACACGCATGTTTGAACGAAGAGATTGAAGTGACTCGTCGTCAATCATGTATATGATCTAAATTATATGAGGTATATACGAGGTATAACCGAATCGAAAATCACTCTGAGTCCGTACGACGGCAAACGATACATCGTACCAAACTCGACGTTAACCAAACGAACACGTTATTGTGGGAGGAGGATCCTTGTAATATATATGCTATTTAACATTTATATCACTATTATGTTTTTACATTTCTTATATTATGTGTACAATTTTGCTTCCGCCGTTTTCCTATAGATGGCTTTAGCCGTAAGTGGTGGTCGAAATAAATAGATCATAGACGTCATGTAATAAACTTGGGCATCTGTCAACATAACCCCATAGAAACATTAGTCGATTTGTGTCTGCATTATAAAGTTATTCTCGATTGAAAATGTCAGTTTACGACCCAAATTCTCGTCATTTGCGGGAGGTTTTAATTTTTTGCTTCAATATGAAGAAATCTGCGGCTGAGGCTCATCAAATGCTCTCAAATACTTATGGTGAAGCCGCTATTAGTGAAAGAACGTGTCGTGAGTGGTTTCAACGCTTCAAGAACGGTGATTTTGACGTCCAAGGTCATGCTCTGTATTTGGTGGGACCAGCTCGGCGTAGTGTATTATGAACCTGTTAAAACCGACTGAAACAATCACAGGCGATCGGTATCGAACGCAATTGATGCGTTTGAGCCGAGCATTGAAAGACAAACGGCCGCAATACAATGAGAGACACGATAAAATGATTTGCAGCATGACAATGCTCGACCCCATGTTGCGAAAGTAGTCAAGACATACTTGGAAACGTTGAAATGGGAAGTCCTACTCCACCCGCCATATTCTCCAGACGTTGCTCCCTCTGACTATCACTTATTTCGATCAATGGCACACGGTCTGTCTGACCAGCACTTCCGGTCTTATGAAGAAGTAAAAAATTGGATCGATTCGTGGATAGCCTCAAAAGATGACCAGTTTTTTCGATGCGGGATTCGTACGCTACCCGAAAAATGAGAGAAAGTAGTGGCCAGTGATGGACAATGCTTTGAATCATAAATGTATAACCAATTTTTTACAAAGCCTCGAATTTCGGAAAAAAAACGACGAAAGCAAAGTTGTACACCTAATATTTTCATATAGTGTACCATATATGTATTACTAATAGTGTGTTTTATGTATTTCTTATGTATTATCTTAATTTGCACTTTGTGTATGTTTTTATATTTATATATGTATTACTATTATGTTTTTATATCATTTATTATGTATTATTATTATTTTTCATTTCATGTATCGTACATTTACATACGTATTTTATATCTGTACACTTCAAAAAACGAAAATGGAAGGGATAATAAAAAATATATTTTATATGATTACTATGATATTATTAATATTGTTGATTCTGACTTACATAAGCACATGATTCTCACTCGCCAGGAATAAACGAGGAATTTGTAAAAGATAGACATAAACATAAGACATAACAAGATGATTAGATAATTTCAAGTATAACTAAACTGAAGCTAAATAGACTTTATTTCGCGAATCGAATACAAGCTATGGAATAATGTGTTTCGGCCAAGGCCCATGTTCAGTCCGCATTGTTGCTAGCCGCAGAAAAATTCGGCTCTCGCACGAACCTCACTTCCTATTGAGCGACGCGGTCGCGTGATCTCGTCACTTCGCTGTCGCGCAATCGTATTTTCATTCAGCTTCTTCCAAAGATTCTCGTAACGAAAATTCCACCATAAGTTCGGCCAGCCTGACATTAAGGCTGCCCACGGCCGCCATCGCGATTTTATAATATTTAATTAAAATGTGTAAAAATAATAATGCCTCTCCAGATTAGGCTAAAACGAATACATGAAAAATGAAATGCTAATACTTTTGTGATTATTTATTAGAAATACATTAATTAGAGTTACGAACTAAAATTAAAATTGAAGATGTTTATTACTTTATTGCTATCTTCGTTTTCACTGTTGGAACTCGTGGCGGAGTAATCGCCTTATACGACTGGCTCGGAATTTAACCAAGATTTCATATTTGAAGTCTCTCATGTATCTTTGTACTGCCTTTGCGATTGGCAACCGTCTATATCAGCTAATATATATCTATTATTTTTTAATCGCTTGATTACACGATATGGCCCTTAATAGGTAGGTGATAACTTTCCTCCCGTGGAATTAAAATTCTTTATTACAGCTAGATCACCCATATTCGCGCGCAGATTTACGTTTGCGGTTGACGTATCTTTCACTAATTTCTTGCGCCTTTTCGATCTTTCTCTCTAGCCTCTTCTAAATTTCGATTCGTTCTGGTCTAATACATAATTTTTCAACGCGTCGAAAACATGATCTCGCTGCTTAACGCAATATATAGCAACTTGCTGAGTGTTTTACCAATCTGATTTATGTTATTTATGGTGAATTCTATTTCATTCAGAGACGTATGCCAATCTTTCCCCGTATATAATTTTCCTAAGATAGGGAAGGGGTGAGAGAGGGAGGGGCTAAAATGCGATTATATCTTTCCATCTGCCCATTGGCTTGGGGAGATCCGGTAGCTATTTTTATGTGATTAATGCTCATGGCGGACATAAATTCGTCAAACTCTCTGGAGGTAAAACTCGTACTCCTATCAGAAATTAAAATTCTTGGACTATTATTTCGGAAATAATCTTTAATCCTATTGTTTCGCGTATTGTTGATTTGACCGCATACAACCTCATGTGTATCGTAAACGCATCTACAAAAACGAGTACGTATTTTTTCACGGTATTTGTACGATTAACAGGGTACCAATTAAAATAGTCTATGTGGACTACCTCAAATGGTACTTTTCGGAATACTATGAATAAATTCTTCTGTTTTATCCGAAAAGGAGATGCACTTGATGCAATTTCGTATGTAAATCTGAATTTTCTCTTTCATATTTGGAAACTAATAACTTTCTTGTATTGGGAGTACAAATTAATTCGGTCCGTTTTTTTGTGCATTTATTTCAAAACAAAAATGAATGAACAGATCAATTAAAGTATTGTCCATCGCTGCCTACTATTTTTTCTCATCTCTCAGGCAATTTTCGAATTCCATCTCGAAAAAATGACTCGTCTTTGGAGGCGATCCAATTTTGGAGCCAATTTTCGATTTCTGCGAAAGAATTGAACCGACTTGCTGCATCCTTCGGAACAACTAGTAATCAGAAGGAGCAATGCCCGAAGAATATAGCAGGTGCGGTAAAACATCCCATTTGAGCGTTTCCAAATATTTTTTTACGACTTTAGCGACATGAGGCCAAGCGTTGTCATGAACGAGAATAACTTTATCATGTCTTTGCTCGTATTCCGACCGTTTTTTTCGCAATGCACGGCTCAATCGAATCAATTGTAGCCGATCGATCGCCCGTAATGGAATCGCCAGATTTCAGCTCATAGTAAACAAGATTTTAATTCCAGATACAGAGCATGATTTTCGAACCATGAATGTTCGGTCGTGGTATTGATGTTGAGGTCGATGGCAACGATTGATCGAGCCAGTATTTTTTCTTCTTGGGGTTGTCGTAGAATATCCACTTCTCATCTCCAGTCACAATCTAATGCAAAAAACCTTTTCTCTGTTGTCTTTGAATCAGCTGTTCGCAAATGAAAAATCGCTTTTCAATCGTCTCTCGATTTCAGTTCATAGGCACCCAATTTCCTTGTTTTTGAATCATTCCCATGGTTCTCAATCGTATAGAAACAGCTTGTTGAATTACCCCCAATGATTCTGCAAGCTCCTCTTGTGTTTGACTCTGATCTTCTTCTAATACCTCTAATTCTTTGTTTTCGAATTTTTTTGGCTGTCCAGAGCGAGGCTTGTCTTCAATGCTGAAATCTCCATTCTTGAAATGTCGAAATCATTCCCTACATGATTTATCAGTTGGAACAGTGTCACCATAAACTTCGACAAACATTCGATGGATTTCAGCCGCACTTTTCTTCCAATTAAAGCAGAAAATCAAAATCTCCTGCAAATGCTGCTTGGTTAACACAAAATTTGACATTTCAAACACAGTAAAAATCAAGGTTTTTGTATGGAACTCAAAGCGATAAACTGAATATTATTAGCAGATGTTTAACCTCTCTGAAATCGCCAAAAAATCAACTGTCACCATTCACAACAGCTGGAGCAATCTTTAGGGAAACGGACTGAACTAATTTGTACTCCCAATAATACTGCGTGAGTTTTGTCTACATCGAAGTGTCCAAACTCATAATATTTATACATTAATTCTTGTTTCATTGCGCTAGGCACATAAAACGAAAGTTTGTCTCCCTTTTTTAGGTACGCGAGTCCATTATACATTTCAAATAGACTATATTGCTCTTTCTCGAGTCGGTATCTTAATTCTCGATTTTTAATGTCTTGCGTTTGACATACTGACAAATTAAATTCGAAAGTGTTCTCTTCGACGACTAAAATATTGTATATCCTACTTAAGGCATCGAGGTGTGACATTCTCTTGCCGAATCTATGTTCGGTACTATAATCGAAGTTCTGAAGCTCTAGGGCTCATCGCGCGATTCATGGATTTATAACTTGTTTCTTTAAAGTCATTATGAGCGCGTCTGTGACAATTTTGAACGATATTCCTTGCACATATATCCGAAATCGTCTTAGTGCGTAAATAATCACTAAGGTCTTTTGTAATTGTGATATCTAGCCTCCACTTTCGACGTCCTTTTCGAAAAATAAAAGACCGAGTGATAACGATTATTTGCCTTTCGCTGCAAAAGCACCGCGTCAAAATCTTGCATCGCAGTACAGTTCCGTCAGATTTTCAGGATTAAAAATCGATAATACAGGAGCCTCAGTTAATTTTTTTTCTCGAAGGTATCTAATTGTTGTTGTCCAAATTCGAATGTTATTTCCTTTTTCAATAATGCATGAGATCAGAAACCATAGCGAAATTTTCGATAAATTTTCTGAAGTAAGAACACAAACAGAGAAAACTTTGAACATCGTGTACATTCTTCGAAATCGAAAAATTCTTTACTGCGTTGATTCCGTAATCGTATGCCTTCTTTCGAGATAACATAGCCTAAGAATTCTATTTATTCGTAACAGAATGGTATTTATCTAATTATAACTCGAGATAGTTTTGTGTCAAAAGATCAAGTTAGTTAAGCGTTTTGAAGTGTTTTTCTAAAGTATCCGTTGCTATTAGGAAATCGTCCATGTAAGCAACGACATTTCCGTTTCGTATCAGATCGCTCAGAACTTCTTTTAATGTAACGTTGAAATTGAATTGGAGCGTTTTTTAAACCAAACAACATTTTACGATACTCGTATTGGTTGAATAGAGTTATGAACGCAGTGTATTATCTTTGGCCACATTTATGTGATGAAATCCTTGAGGTCGAGTAGCGTAAAATATCGCTTATCTCACAACGCGTCAATTTGATCTTTGATAGGGGAGTAGGGGATCTTTGACGGAAAGTAGAAAATCATCTTTGACGGTAATTTTATTTAAGTAATCTTTCTGTAATCGATACATAAGCGGGTCTTCCCGGCGTAAGTTTTTTTTCTTGAACAGCACAATTCTTGACGCATAATCCATTTCCTGGTCGTATAATTTTTCGCGCCAACAGACAACATTTAGAATCTCCCGCAATCTTCTCTTTTCAACATACGAGTCTTCTCGGCGTAAAGTGAAAAGCCCTTGACAAATATCTTTATTTTGATTTTGACCTTTAACGGCTTTTCTGCGCGTATATACTTCGTGCAAAAAAGATAAAAGAATCTATCTCGCGTCTCACTAGACGTTTCGGGATTTATATCTATCTTATTTAACTCTCTATCAGAGATGCTATGCTCAACGTTTAGTATTTCCGGCGTTTCTGTTTTGCGTTCACTCTCTAACTTACTTAACTTTAGTAAATCTAATACTCTGATCGTGTCTTTTCCTAATATCGCGTCATTTGATTGCGCAGTAGGGCACAAAAAAACTCGGAATACTATCGTGTTTGTGCTTATTTCTTTTCCGAAAACTTTTGCTTCGATCTGTCCCAATATCTCTACTACCGAGCCATTGAGTCCTTCGTAACCGTCTTTAAACTATCGCTATTCGACGGGATAAATTTCGACTTCAACTAATCGGACTCGCGATATCAATCTGCGTCACTCTCGATGATACTTAAATTCTCTTATCTGTAGCTTCAGTTATGAGGAATTCGTTGTCGTTCCGACTTTCTTCAACCATATTAAAGATCTGTTCCGCTTCCTCTGTTTGTACCGACACTTTCGGCGCTGTCTTCTTTCTCTGCGGGCAATCCCGCAGCCGATGATTGCCCCACACTCGTAACACGACCTGCTCTCTCTCTTTGGCTTCTCACAATTCTTCGCTATGTGTCCCAGGTTGTAATTGTAGCACTTATTTTCCGTGTCACCTCGTTCTGCAATACTGTTTGTGGCCTTATCTTGCGTTTAAATTTTCGAGATATCGATACTTTGGCTGTTGCAGTGATTTTGAGTAGACATTTCGAGTAGACGTTCTCAAAACATATGCCGTTCGGGCTCTCGAGTAAGCCTGTGAGAATGGTTTTATCGCAATTCAATGAGTCGCAAATGATTGCGCGTATGGTACTTGGCAGCATTTCGCCTTGCTTGCGCTTCTCCGCGCCGTCTACCATCGCGATTTCGCGTCGCAGTATCGTGACGCGTATCATCAGCGGTTGTCTAATGTTGTATATAAGATTGACTATGTTACATCTCGATAAAATCCCTTCTTTCCTTATTACAAATATATGATTGATAAGATGATATATCTTATTCTTATCCTATCTCTAGGTTAGTATTTTGTCTGATATTTCATTTCTATTTTATTTCAAAACCGAAAATTCTCTTTTATAGAAGGATACATTTAGTTCCTTTATTAAAACAATCAAATCAACAGATTATTATTATATCCTTTATGCGTCACACAGATTATCTACCAAAGAATGTCTAAGAATATCCTACGATCTCTTTCAAAGAAGCCTTTCTATAAAATAATAAATAAAAGCGTATATTAATATTATATTAGTGATAATATATATTACATTAGCAATTAACAGTAAAATAGAAATCTTCCCGAATGCGAAGATGAATACCTTTTCTTCTTTTTTCTTTTTTCAATAAAATTAAATCAATTTTAGATATATGATTCAGAAAGTAGATTCGCCTCGTATAAAGATGTCAGTTAAGGAAGACGAATTTTTATTATAAATTATTAAAACTCTTAATTCTTTACTCTTAAGATTAAACTTATAGAATGGAGAGTAGGACTACTTACGCAGAGTCTTCCTGTCTTATCTTAAGGAAACAAGTGTAGGTAGTGTCTACCAAATCTTGAGGAGTATTGCTTCTGAAAGGACACTTCCACATTCATTTCCAAAATATAAAAGGAGCTGCCAAAAGCAGAAACATTCATTCAATTCATTCGAAAAGCAGAAGTAGAAACCTATCCAGTACAGTCGGAAATTAGTTAGATTAAGATGAGAACCTCGCGCTTCGTCAGAAACACACTCGTATGTTTTTCTTTTCGCCTTATTCTATCTTTTTTATTAAACGAAAATATTGAATTGGCTGAAACCTAAATTTCTGCTCTGCGTTCCATTCAATTACATACAAGTACGTATACATGAGTATACGAGGGATTGCGACTGTCGCTGCCAATAGCGTGGTCCCCTGTTTTACGACAGTTCTTCAGAACATTGATAATTCTTTAATATTACCTCCATGCCTACTAAAAGCGGATGAAGACAGCGAGGAAGAGATTAAGATTTCAAATAAAATCAGCTCTTCATTTCAAATCACGATCCTTTCCCTTATTTCCAAAAATTAGCGCAGTTATTAAATCAAAAACAAACCAGCAGAACGGTCAACTCGCGAACACATATATACTCTCAAAAAATTAGAGATCAATCTCATGTTTCCTAACTACAAGGACATTCGAAAAGCCGATTTACGTTCGCCTATAAGCTTCGTAATCTTTTTGGCATCGGATTCAAGATTACCCATAATTATCCCAGTGAACATTCTTAACCGCACTTGATCTCCAATCCCCGAGTAAATTGTTTAAATGCATTGACTCAAAACCGGAGAAAATTTCAACAACGACATAACGTCAACAAATTTCAACAACTGCAGTGATGCGTCAGTAGTATGTGGGGCGTCAAAACAAATCTCCTCCACGTCTCCCTCCGGCGCCATGGGCGTAGCCTAGACAGTTAGGAAAAGGGCGTGCTCTGAGTAGTCGAGGAGTAAGGGGTGGAGGTAATAGGGTAATTAAATGATGTGTTCTGGTTCGCCTTATACTTGCCCAAAGATCTGATTGGCTCGCACCTACCCGTGAGATGATTGGAGAAGGGAAATGCTAGAGGATCTTTGATAAAATGGAGGGTAAAGTCCGAAAAAATGGTCTGTAGCATTTTTTGTCGTGAAGATGGAGTACGAATCCGAGCATGAATAGCGGGCGGTTTTATGACGGTCATTTTTTTGTTGGCGCGACACAATGTCTTCAACGTATTGGTGTTTATGAATGTTTTTATTTATGAGAGATGAGATCTTATACAAAAATTAGGGAGTCTAGAGAAAGTCTTGCTTTTGTTAGGAAGAATGGGAGAGGTTAACAGGAATAAACATGTTCAACAGACGCGTCCAGTGTGATGACTCATTCGTTGGAGCGAAAGTATGACGTATGACAAGGATTTTATGAATCTGTATTGTATTTCTTGTACTTTATTTAAAAATTTATGTTATACACATAACAGCGAAAATATGTAAAGAAAAAAGTTATTAGAGGGTACGGGTGATTAAGAAACGAGGATTTATGTTATATAAAAATGTATTTATTGATACAAATTCTTTTTTTCAAAGAAGGAAAATACGAAGTTCGCATGAGAATAAAACTAAAAAAGGTTTTTTTAGAAAAATTAAGCCAAAGATTCTCTAGAGAATTATATGAAAAATTTCATTATATCTTAATGAAGTTAATTCCAAAAATATTATATTGAAATACATATCAAGAAAAGTTAAGTCGTTAATTTGTGTACGTACATTACACTTTATATTTTCATAATTACCACGCAATGTTAATTTTATAATTTCCTAATTAATAAAACTTGCAGATAGTTTCAGTTCGATTTCCTGAATTAAATATAGAGCACACTTGTTAACATTATCGAATAAAGATTCTAATTGTTTTCAACGCGCATCAACGCACTTTACAATGATTTGCAGAGGAAGGTAGTTTTCTGCATTACAGTTGCCACTATGTAGGTTCTTCGTTTTTTTCGTGGAATTGAATCGTCCTCTTCTTTTCGAAGATTTTCGTTGGAATTTTTCTCTTCTTCTTTATACAACAGCAATATTGATTTTGCCCCGTAAGATGTGGTAAAGCTGATGGTGACATTTTTTATATAACGACAAAGTTAAGTTTCACTCTGTTATCGCTGCTTAAATACTCGTTCATGAGTCCCATGTGATCTTGAAACTGCTGCCAGTCATTGTCGAAATAAATTCCATCCGCGTTGTGTCCGCCCAATTTTACAAGAGGTTTAAAGATTCTTTCGTTCGTTCTTTGCAATACGTAAATCGTTTTCATATGAGAATTGTTAAGACCATACGTTGTTGCTAGCAACAGGAAATCGAGAGAATTTCTTCTCTCGTTATTATGTAACTTGAAGAAAGAATCAAGGATGGAGTACATTCCCATGTCTGAATTATTAGTATTTTTTGGATTGGCCATTGTTCTTACGCCACAATAGTATCAAATTCAAGCGAACCAAGATGGCAATCAAAAACACAAGAAGCACAGTGTTTGTTTGCTCGTGAAATTGAAGCTACGGACGACGAGATTCGAATGAAATGGATTTTTGATAGTACCGATGACATCGCCTCCCTCTCCGACGCTACGTGATAAAATTATTCTGCGCACGCAGATGAAAAAAATGAAAAAACATAAACTTTCTCTAAATTTTTCTTAAAAATTTAAAATAATCTATACACAAAAGTCAGGAGGGGAAAGGAATGAGATAAAACGAAAACAAACAAGAACGAACAGGAACGATAAGAAACGTTTTACGATTCATCTCCTACATTTATAAAATTATATTATAATAATAACATTTATAAAATTATATAAAATATTATAAAATGACAATGAAAGGAATTCGACCTGCCAAAAAAAGAAAATTTTTTCGTAATGAATCATAAGGGACAAAAAATTGATTTATCTCGTAGACAGTTTCTAACGAATAAAAATTTCTACATCGATATAACCTTCGAGTTTTTTTTTCAAAAAAACAAGAAAAAATTTATAAAACGTTTTCGATTTAAAGTAAATTTATGATTGGTTTATTACTTTTAGAAAATTCATTAATGTTTAAAGAGACAGAGGTACGACAAAAAAAAATGTTAAATTGAGTTGGGAAATGGTAATGCAGGAAAATTTATTCGTCTTCCATTTTTCTGAAACTTTTGAGTATACCAAGGAAAAAATAACGTGCTATGTGTGGAAATTTATAGAATATAAAAATTAAATATTATTTATATTAATAAATGTGAGAAAAGTTTTAAACGAAGGGAGTTAGTTCAATGTTCGCTAGGATTTTTTCCTTATGATGAGGCAACTCCTGAAGAGGGGAAAATTAACAAAAACCAAGTAATATTGTTGGTCAAGCAAGATATAGGAATTTCCATTAAAATTGTATTTTTTCTTTTGCTGAAAAATTTATTATTACAGTCGTAGACTAATATTGCGTGACATTCCTTTTCAAGAAAGAAGAAACAAAATAGCAGAAAGAAAAATTCAAAAACGTGAGATTTATCATAACAATAAAAATTTTATAGTGTAATAAAAACTTTTCTAGATAACATTGAAAACGAGAGCTAATGGTTTTATTAGAATAAAAATAAAGAGACCGATGCTTTTTACGAAGATAATTTTTACGGTGAAATGAAGATTAGATACAGGGTTGGTTATATTTAAGAAATTTTTGTTATCTCCTACTTCTCTAAATTTTATGAGAAAATCACTCCTAGTAAAGGAAGCGATCAATTACCAAAATTGTTAAATCTTATCGGTCAATGAAGAGACTAGAAACTTTTAACGATTCTTTTCGAGGAGAGGAATTTTATGAATATCGCTACGAGCATAAATATCAAGCATTGGTCAAGCTAAAGTTCCGCGTTCAGACTCTGTAGTAGATTGATTTGCGAATTGACTATTTACGCTTTTAATTCGTATTTAAAAATGGCTTCGTGAGTTACTCACCAAATTTTTTATCATTGGTAGTAACTTAAATAAAAAATTATAATAAGTAACTGCCGATTATCTGACAAAGTTGTCACATAATAAAAAATTATTATATAGAAAAAAATTATTTCATTTTTGGGAATTTTGTGGGTGAATGCTCCAGCATATTAGTGTGTATTATGCACAAATTGGAGCATTGTGGTGGTGACGAGAGATTGAAAAATGTAATCGCTCGTTATTTGGAAATACGCAAGTGTTTTGGACACGAGGAGGTTGATGGGAGGAAGGAGGTCATATAGCTGATTTCAATTGACGCACTGGACTAAGAGGTAAGCAATAATAATCGAATATATATTAATATTTCTAAAATCGAATATATATTAGCATTAAAAATTTACTTTATAATTAAATTATTATATTATTTCATAGAACCGAATTGCAGGACGAGCGATGTCGCATCACAAGGAGCGCCCAGTAGAACGCCTTAGTTTAAGACGATGTCAACTTATAAGAGAAGAAGAAGAGGGAGTACCAGCGAGTAAGTTCTAAGGAAATAAATATTAACTAAATGTTTATAGAAATTTCGATTATTAAAATATTTTTTTTTTCCAGGAAGAGCACGTATTGAACCGGCGGAAAGTAATGTTCCGTCTCCGCGTGACGTTCCTGTCATCGTAATTGGTAAGTATTTTATAAATAATTTTATAAATAATTGAGAAATCTAGTTCATATATTGGGAGTACAAATAAGTTTCCGCCGTTTTTAATCTAAAATTAAGCATTTATTGTGAAAGAACGGTACATAATGTTTTATTCAAAGTAATGGCCATTGCTAGCCACTACTTTTTCTCATCTTTCTGATAGCATGTAGATACCGCATCGGAAGAACGCTTCATCTTTTGAGGCTATCCAATCATCGATACAATTTTTGATATCTTCATATGATGTGAAGTGCTGCTCAGACAGGCCATGCGTCATCGATCGGAACAAATGGTAGTCGGAAGGAGCAATGTCTGGAGAATTCGGCGAGTGGGATAGAACTTCCCATTTGAGTGTTTCTAAGTAGGTTTTGATCGGCGTCACAACATGTGGTCGAGCATTATCATGCAGGAAAATAATTTTGTCATGCCTGGAGTAGTAGTGGGCGCGTTTTTCCTTGAGTGCTCGGCTCAATTTCATCAATTGTGTTCGGTAGAGAGTAATGGTCCCCCAGTAATGGTCTCGTTCGGTTTGAGCAACTCATAATACACGACACCAAGCTGATCCTACCAAATACACAACATGAGTTTTTTTCCATGAATATTTTGGCTGTCGATGTTGAAGCATGGCTAGGTGATCCCCATGATTTTCTCTTCTTTGGATTATCGTAATAGATCCATTTTTCATCACCAGTGATTATACGATGCAAAAAACCCTTTCGTTTATGCCTGGCAAGCAGCGTTTTACATGTGAAAAATCGGCGTTCAACGTTTCTCAGCTTCAGTTCATATGGAACCCAATTCCCTTGCTTTTGAATCATTCCCAATGATTTCAAACGATATGAAATTGTTTGTTGAGTCACTCCTAATGTAAGTGCAAGTTCTTTTTGCGTTTGGCACGAATCTTCATCCAATAATGCTTCCAATTCAGCATCTTCGTACATTTTCGGCCTTCCGCTACATTCTTTGTCTTCAACATCAAATTCACCGTTCTTAAACTTTTGAAATCACTCACGACAACTTCTCTCACTTAAAGCAGCATCACCATATGCTTCTACAAGCAATCTATAAGCCTCAGCTGCAGATTTCTTCAAATTAAAAAAGTAAATCAAAAGTTCCCGCAAATGACGCTTATTCGGCTCAAAACTCGACATTTTCATACAAAAAAAATATATGATGTTGATTCAAAATCGTTAATATTTCAAGATTATGGTGTTGGCGGATGTCCAATCTTACGATATGTTGTTTTACATCAAATTTTAACTATAGTTTATTAGTGGCGCCGTCTTTTGCAAACGGCGGAAACTTATTTGTAATGCGAAGAAAGAATAAAATCAATTTTGTTTTAGATGATGATGATGACGACGACAATGATACGAATAGTGGATTGAGTTCGTCCGATTCGATTAGAGAACTGGTCTCTCCAGGTTTTACCATTTCCATAATATGTAAGTTCTCTAAAAAATAAGTTAGTCGAATATAGAGAATTATATACAGAGTTCAAAAAATAATAATAACAAAAATTATTTTAGCGCAGGAAACCGAACAAGATCGGAAGGAAGATATGGAGTCTAGAGAAGAGGAGGAGGAGAAGGAGGAGGAGGAGGAGGAGGATAATGAGAACGATATCGGTAATGGTTTTGACGGTGATGATAATGATGATGACAATGAAGAGCAGGACAATGTTAATACTGGCAGCGTTGATGACAACGGCGACGGCGAGGAGGAGGAGAAAATACACGATGAGATAGAAGCGCCTCAAGAGGAAGAAGAAGAAAATAAATATTACGCATCTCTTGAAAATGAAGGTAATAATATTTTTACTTTTTATTTTAAATTTACTCGAGATACTTAAACAGATATTTTTATCAGATATTTCGTATTCTCCTGTCCTATTTATGTCGCCGAAATATTAAAAATTTATAAATAAGGAAAACATTATCCGCCCACGTACTATCATGTAAATAGCTGCAGATAAATTTATCTTGCCATGCTATAATATTATGACTAGTAGTATAAGTTTCTGACTTAATATATATAGCGATGTTATCGCAGATTAATAAAGTTTGTTTAACTTTTTTTACAGTACAAACTGACGGTGGTACCGACCGTCCTACTTCCGTGGCTGCTACATCATTTCTGCATGCAAGGGAAGAAAACGCCTTGGAAGAAGAATCCTCGCAAAATTTCGAGGATTCCATCGACAATGATCATTATTAGCAATAGCAGCAGTAATAACAACGACAATAGTTGCATCATCATCGAGAAGAAAATAATCAGCACCAGGATCAACAACAGGAGATTAGAGATAACAATAATTTTGTTTTTATCGAATTAAGGATGATTTAGAAATTTTGTGACACCAGGGAGGGAGGCAATTTTCGCGATACGTCCACCCGAAGGTACAAATATCATTCGATGGATAGAAAGTGCATTCCGTGAAATTCGGGTGTATGCACTACATGCGAACTGAACGATTACGTAGGATTATCGTTCGAGTTGGCGGATCTAGCGCGTGGTCCGGCTGGTTTATCATTTCGTTCACACGATTTAACTCATGAGGACATATGGCAACTCGTGAGTTCGCTGGCGCAAAGTGTCGGAGGATTCGATATTGCAGAAAATTTTACAATACGCGTTTTCAAAGTCTCAATACCAGTCGATCGCGGGCATCAATCTAATCGATTAACTTGCGAAGATGTAGCCAAACGCTCGATTTTGCAAATAAATAATACAGGTAATTTGTGTTTTCCATGTTCGCTCGTAGCGGCACGCGTGCATCAAGAGCATAGTCAACTGCGTATGGGAAAACTGCAAGAAAGCTGGGAATTGGTGAGATATATAGCGTTCTTCGTTACAGCATAAGCTGGTCGAAGAATTAACGAAAGCCGCTGGTATTACGATTCCCGAGGAAGGTTGTGGAATTCGAGCAATTCCAACGGATTCTCGCTTCCGAAAATATTGCAATTAGGATATTAGGTATACAACTTTGCTTCCGCCGTTTTCCTATAGATGGCTTTAGTAAGTGGTTGTCGAAATAAATAGATCATAGACGTCATACAATAAACTTGGGCATCTGTCAACATAACCCCATAGAAACATTAGTCGATTTGTGTCTGCATCATAAAGTTATTCTCAATTGAAAATGTCAGTTTACGAGCCAAATTCTCGTCATTTGCGGGAGGTTTTAATTTTTTGCTTCAATATGAAGAAATCTGCGGCTGAGGCTCATCGAATGCTCTCAAATACTTATGGTGAGGCCGCTATTAGTGAAAGAACGTGTCGTGAATGGTTTCAACGCTTCAAGAACGGTGATTTTGACGTCGAAGACCGGCATAGCGGTGGAAGAGAGAAGGTTTTTGAAGATGCAGAATTGGAGGCATTACTTGAGCAAGACTCGTGAGCAAAATCAAGAAGAATTGGCATTGGGAGTGACTCAACAAGACATTTTAAAACGCCTCAAAGCCATGGGAATGATTCAGAAGCAAGGAAATTGGGTGCCGTACGAATTGAAGCCGAGAGATGTTGAACGGCGTTTGTTTGTTTGTGAACAGCTGCTTGAAAGGCAAAGACGGAAGGGATGTCTGCATCGCATTGTGACTGGGGACGAAAAATGGGTTCATTACAATAATCCCAAGCGCAGAAAATTATGGGGAGTTCCCGGCCATGCTTCCACGTCGATGGCCAAACCGAATATTCACGGCTCCAAGGTCATGCTCTGTATTTGGTGGGACAAGCTCGGCGTAGTGCATTATGAACTGTTAAAACCGAAACAATCACAGGCGATCGCAATTGATGCGTTTGAGCCGAGCATTGAAAGACAAACGGCCGCAATACAACGAGAGACACGATAAAGTGATTTTGCAGCATGACAATGCTTGACCCCATGTTACGAAAGTGATCAAGATATACTTAGAAACGTTGAAATGGGAAATCCTACCCCATCCGCCATATTCTCCAGACGTTGCTCCCTCTGACTATCACTTGTTTCGATCAATGGCACACGGCCTGGTTGACCAGCACTTCCGGTCTTATGAAGAAGTAAAAAATTGGATCGATTCGTGGATAGCCTCAAAAGATGACCAGTTTTTTCGATGCGGGATTCGTACGCTACCCGAAAAATGGGAGAAAGTAGTGGCCAGTGATGGACAATACTTTGAATCATAAATGTATAACCAATTTTTTACAAAGCCTCGAATTTCGGAAAAAAATGGCGGAAGCAAAGTTGTACACCTAATATATAATTTCAGTACTTTCGGTCGAGGCGAGACTTCGATGTACGATGGCTTTACTTTCCTCCCTAGATCGCGAACGTGTCGTTTAAATATAATGTATTACGAGGACTCGCGACATTATAATCCTATATTAAATATAAAAGCTGCCGCCGTTTTCTCGCGGAGGATATTGCGTAGCGTGCAACGTGGGCTTTCGTAACGACAGAGGTCATGCACAAAAAAATGCCCACGATACTACGCCATCCCCTCTTGCGAACGCTGAGTTGAATTGATTAAGTGCAATTCGTGTGTTCGCGTCTTCTTCGGGCGTGCATATTTCGAACGTCATCGAGCGCAGAGATCATATAATCAATCCCTCGCAAGCGTTTGCGAATTCATAAAAATTTGTAACGGATGATTGGTTAATTCAAAATCGCGACACGATTGCGACGTTTATTGCAAAACTTGCCGATTGTTACAGTCTTTGAATCATTTGTGTTACATGCAGCCTCTTTGTCGTAAAGCCTCAGTAGAAAACCTTGGAGGGGGTACGAGTACTATAACATCGCAAAAAGAAAATCCGCAAACAAATACGAATGACGTCGAAGACACAGTCGAGTGTGTTAAAAGAGATCGTGTCGCATTTGTGTTTTATGGTTTTTCGAAACACGACAAGACGAGACGCTCGAAGGAACGGAGAACGTAAGAATTTACGTTACGCAATAAATTTGCGAAACGTGCACGGGAATAGAGACCATGTCATTGATGTGGAGTGCGCGAATTCATATTTAGTAGTGATTCCGTAAAAGAATTTGTCGATTTCGCGACACGAATATCTAAATATTTTTTAAAAAATCATCTGCATCGCGCATAATGCTAAAGCGTTTGATGCTCAGTTCATTTTAAATACCTCGTTGAAAAGTCGGGAATAACAGAAGAATCTCGGATAATTGGTCGTATAAAATTTATTGATAGTTCAAATTATATACCTATGCGTTTAGCCGATTTACCCAAGGTTTTCGGACTGCGGGATACTTTGACTAAAGGTTTTTTTTCCTCATTTGTTTAATATGCTGCAAAATCAAAATTATATTGGATCAATACTGGACGCTCAATATTATTCGCCTGAGCAAATGAAACCGAGGAACACGAGCGTTTTATGATTTGGCACGAGGAAATGTCGCGATCGAATTTTGTTTTTGATTTCAAACAAGAATAAAATTTGTCGGAATGACGTAGATATCCTTCGATGTGCGTGCATGGCATTCAGAAAAATCTTTTTAGAACGCGGAGATGTGTGTCCGTTTGTAAAATGAACGACAATCGCTTCCACATGTATGAAAGTTTTTCGCAAAAACTTCTTACACGAGGAAGAAATAGGAATCACTCCACCGAGCGGATAAAGATATAAAGACAATCGCACAAAGCACTACAGTTAGTGTGGATGGAGCGTGAGCTCGGACATCCTATAATTCATATATCGGGGCGAGGCCGCAAGTATCGAATTGCCGGTACACCCGTCGATGGATATTATGGATATTAGAAGTCGAATCAGCGAACGAGACGTTGTGTTATGTGTTACAATTTCATTTTTTTTTGTTTTTGGCACGGTTGTCCTAACTGTTACCAAATCAATCATGAAAGGAAATTTACGTTCGGGGCATCACGAAGATCGAAGATACAATCGATGCTCGATACCAATGAACTTTCGCAATGACATGGCGTCTTCGACAACGGATATAGAGTGGAGAAATGGGAGTGTGTGCACGAGAAAAGCGCGAGAATCGCGAGATGCGCAATTTTCTCGAAAACCATGCTAATCAATCCTCCTCTCGAACGCCTCGCGAGGCGTTCTTTGGTGGCCGTACGAAAATATCGTAACCTGATACGAAGTTATGGGTACGGAGAAAATACGTTATGTGGACGTGTGTTCTCTGTATCCGTATTGAAAACGGGTACTTTTCTGTTAGGCCAATCTACGATTTATATCGGAAAACAACGTTCGGAGTTAATTGGCGCAGCTCTGAATTTTAATTTGGATTCTGTCGAGGGTATCATTCGGTATACAATACTTCTTCCACTCTTTCATCCTGTACTCCCGTACTCCCGTACTGCGTACAAGGCAAATTGTTGTTCGAACTGTGTCGTAATTGCTGCGAAACATTCTTGCAGGTCGAAAGCACTCACGAACTCTCCACCGATCATGAATTTATAGGTGCATGAGTATCCTGCGAATTGCGCAAAGCCCTCGAGAAAGGTTATCGTGACGAATGTGAGCGAAATATGGCAATTTAGAATCACATGATTCGATCCTTGTACGAGGCAAGATGGTTTATTTGCCGAATATATCAATAGTTTTTTTAAATTAAAGCAAAAAGTTAGCGGATGGCCGAGCGAATGCCAGGATGACGAGAGTAAGGAACCTTCGGGAATACGAAGAAACTGAGGGTATTGTTTGATAGAAATAATATCGTTCGAAATCCTGGTTTACGTTCAATCTTGGTTACGTTGCGAAACTCTACTTGAATTCTTTCTGGGGTAAATTCGGCCAACAAAATTTGCCTAATATAGAGATGGTAAAAAATACTAACATTTGGCAACGTTGCTCACGAGTTCAGAGCATGAAATAACCAATATATTACCTGTCAAGATAATATATAGTATGTTTCGTGGCGACTATGCGAAGAGACGTTCGCGCCTTCTCCGCAAACCCTGTAATCGCGGCATGGACGACGTCACAAGCATGATAGATAATAACAAATCTAGAGAATATATCTAGAGAAATTAGGTAGTCGTGTTTTATATTGTGATAAGACTCGTGTATTTACGTAAGCAGAGGTGAACCGAGCGAATACGAGCTGCGCACGGGGAATTTTCTGGGCGATGTGACGAACGAACTTGAGAGCTACGGACGGGGCAGTTTTATCGAGTCGTTCGTGTCCGCGGACCCGAAATTCTATTATACGTACGTCGTTCGTATACTGGAAGGTAACCGACACAAGATTTGTAAAGTTAAAGGAATAACATTAAATTATAAGAACTCTCGAATTATAAATTTTAATAATATTAGGAAATTAATAATAGATAATAAAAGAGAAAGGCACGATGAAGAAGAAGAGAAAATGGGAGAGGCAGCAATAAATTTGAGTTTTATCGCAATCCGATGTACCGTGTTTCACAAAATTGTAAAGCGAAACGAAATAAAGACGTGTGCACCGGTATTGGTAAAACGCAAATTTATTAATAATCACTTCCGTATGATTTTAGGAGAGAATAACGATTTCTTTTTCTTTTTCTTTCTCTCACTTATATTTTAAGCTCATGAGTTTTCCGCCTATTTGCGTAGTATTTAAGTATTACGTAAGAAAAAACTTGTTGAGTTTAAGTGAGTTTTTTGTAAATAATAAAATATAAGTATCTCTCTTTTGCAAAAAAATATTTTTATTAGAATTTTATTGAATGGTTTAAAAATGTAAAAACATAAAAATGTAAATATTGTTTCTGAATAAATGAATTTTTTGTGTAAGAGCAAAAATATAATCAATATAAAAAAATTAAAATTATATGTTTCCTTTTCAACCTTCCTCTTTTTTAAAAAAAGTATCGAATAAAAAATATTTTGTACTTGAAGAAAACAAGAAGAGGTATTTTATTATATAATTCTAACCTTTCCGATTTTTCTACGAAAGCTTTTCCCTCGCTGCGGCATCAGAGTAAGCTTACTTATCGACGATGCCACTTAACGATAAAAATATACGCTGATTTGACGCGAAGATAAGCTTATGCGCATCGTACCGCGGCGAGATCAGCTTTTCGCCCCATCGCAGTGGTCTTCGCTGACAAGCCCACGCGGGGGTACGCTGAAGCGAGCGTCCGTCGCGTGGGGGTCTCCGTCGCGATGATCAGCTTATCCCCCCTATCCCCCTCCTAAAATCATTTCGTTTTGCGAATTTCTATTCTAGAAATCAAACGATATTTTTCCTTTTTGTTTTTAAAGTCGCGCACGGAGATCGATCATTCATTTCATAAAATGGATGTGCATTGGAAATTACAATGGATGTTCTTAGACGTTGATCGTATGCGGACCAATCGATTGCGGGAAGACGATCTTTGTGAAGGCTTTTCTTATTTATCTCTCATATCTGACGTGCGCTTTGAAAGAGTTTTGTTTTATTACGCAGAATGGCAAGAAGCCTATCGTTAATTACAATACGACACACGCGTAAAAGAATTCGAAGAACAGCGTTGGGGATGCAGCAATACTAAAACGACGAAGAAGAATATAAATAAATTTCGTGAGGGATTATCGCGTTCGGAAGATTATTCGAACGATCCTCTTTCTCCGAAATTAGTGATAATCGACGATCTTATGAGAGAATCGTCGTGCGATCGTAGATCTTTTTACCAAAGGCAATCATCACAAGAATCTCAGTGTTATTCTTATCTCGCAGAATCTATTCCATCAGGGATCTGGCCAGCGTGATGTATCATTTAACGTGCATTACATCGTCGTTGTCAAAAATCCACGCGATCGGGCTCAAATTCGTCATTTAGCGTCAAATCTATCTCGAAATTTTTAGAAGAGACATATTATACT
Source organism: Atta cephalotes (assembly GCF_000143395.1). NCBI lineage: Eukaryota > Metazoa > Arthropoda > Insecta > Hymenoptera > Formicidae > Atta > Atta cephalotes. Next base: position 12,392,749 of record NW_012130066.1, on the reverse strand, counting down.
ACGATGTCACATCGAGTATTTGTTGCTCGATCTGAAACAATCAACTCCAGACAAGTATCGATTTCGAACGTGTATTTTTCTCGAGGATACGATTCATTATGTCTACGTGCCACGTAGATCATTTTTCAGCGGATTTGTAAAATAAAAGTTGAGAACGGGTAATATGTGCCAATCATAGATTTTTTTCTCGCGATGAAAATGAGTGACGAGAAATCGCACAGAGTGACGAAAATCGCCACACATTCGATCGGTAAGAAAAACGCCTATCTCCTCGCGGTGCTCTATCATTTGAACAAAATTTCAATGCATAACCTTCTTGCGCAACGCTGACGAAAAACTAATTCGTTGTATCTGTGAATGTGTTTTTAATACACTCAAAAGTAATCTCGCTCAAACGGTATGAAAAAAATCGGTTAACGAAATACAAAAAGGCTCTGTGTCGCGTCATTGCAAAACGTGATAATTGGAAGGATAAAAGAAAAAACTGTTGGTGCAGCAAGGCAGATTTTTATCTTATATTATCGACCTTATTATCACTAATTATCGAAAAAACGAAATAGTAGGGATAAAACGTTATGGACAGGGCTAAGAAAATAATTTTAATTTCGATGGAAAATCTGGAGAGAATGCATCAATTACGTCAAAATTCGACAACATTCGTTGACGGAGAGTTAAAAGAAATAACAGTACCGCAAAATTCGGATAATATCTCAAACACTAATAATACAGCGCAAACTCCGGGAACTCATCTAACATGCGGAAATGAGTCGTATTCTTAATTCCAACTGGCGTGACGAAAGTGAGAGATGGAAAATATACAGGGAGGCATTATGGCGATATCTATGATTTATCCAAGAAACGCGAAGATAGAAAGACGTATATAACGAAAATGAAAGTGCAGAAGACAATGCTACACGAGATGCCTCCGCTAATAACGAGATGACGACGGCATTTTTTCACGATCTCACGCAAACATCCGATATATCACCACCATCATATTCCATTAATAACACAGAAATTATTACGGAAAATTTCGAAATTTCGAGCGAGCATAATCATATGATGAAAAGCATCAAGAAAATACTGGAAATCGTAATCTTATCATAAGCATGCACACTTACTGATGAAACATCTGTTTCGAAAAGCTGTACCTGATAGAATTAGTTGGGAGCATGGAATTGTGACTATAGATGGCAACGTTGTGAAAGATTCGAATATCGCTGACTTAATAAACGATGCAATGTGAGAGAAAAACTGTGAAAGCAGCGGATAGAAATCAGTTTGCACGATTACTCCGTGTGTTGAACATACCTTTTGCACTGATGAGAAATAAAAGATTATTGTCCGCGCATGGTGTTGCTATAAACAATGTAAAACTTTGACCTCGCGCGAATTCCACGGTTTTTATATCGAAAGCACGAGTTCCATATCGATTGTATCGAGAGCATGAAGGAGAAAAACGTAAAAATTACGAACAAGAAATAGACGAGGAAAGTTCGTTTCTTTCTCACGTACATGAAAAACAGATACTCCCATATTTTTGTAAACGGGAAAAAATCGGTTACTCGGTTGAAAAAAACTGAAATAACGATGGCATTTGAAAAACTCTATTACAATCCGTTGCATTATGCAAGCTATTCGGCGGTGGATAATCTAACTCGTGCCGTTAAATCGAATATTTCGCGAGGAGAAGTACACTGGCTCGAATCGCATACACATTGTACCGACCATTGCGCAGAAAATTTCTACGATTGCATTACAACGTAACAAATTGACGATGTGTGGGAGGCAGATTTGATCGAACTCCGAAATCTAAAAAGTTACAATGACGGTTATTCCTATCTGTTAGTGATTACTAAATAAATATGTTTGGGTAGAACCGTTACGTGACAAAACGAGTAACTGCGTGATAAAAGCTTTCCATCGCGTACTAGCAAAAAGCGAAGGACGAGTACCCGTATACTTGCAAACGGACAAGGGCAAAAAATTTGTCATGATCAATGCAGAAATTTCTTAAAGTAAACGACATACGTTTTTGGGTAACGCGCAATCCGGACATTAAAGTCGTCATCGTCGAGCGTTTCAATAGAACACTGAAAGAACGAATGTGGCGTTACTTCACGCATAAAAACTCGCGACATCGATGTTCTTCAGGATATTGTACGCTTACAATCACATGCGTCACGAGAATTCAACCAGCAGTAGTAACGAAGCAGAAAGAAAACACACGTATCGCTCGTGAAAATATAGCTCGTCGTCGGAAAAACGAAACGTTAAAGACTTGCGCGAAAGGACGCGTTAAATGACGCGTCGGAGATTTCGTCCATATCAATAGAGCGAAAGGCGCCTTCGAGAAAGGATACGAGGCTAAGTGGAGCGAGGAGATATTTCAAATTTACCGTGTCCTCGATTGGTGAAATCCTCACGTGTACGAACTGCGAGATTTAGCAGACAAAGTCATAGACGATATTTTTTATGAGCAAGAATTAACTTGAGAAAAACTTAGAGGAAGAACAGTTTATCGTTGATTGTGTGATAAAAAGTAGGGGACGAGGAGCTAATAAACAAGTGTTAATTAGTTTGCGCGGTTACTCGAGTAAATTTGATACTTGGATTCCGGCTTCGAGTTTAATTTCTCTTCGCGATGGAGAAGGAATAATTTCTTCTGGTACTTCCGAGTAACAGCAGTATGCGTCATTTTCCGGATAATATACCTCGTCCTTTGTCACAGAATTACCTCATTCTATAGTATTACATGAGCAATGGGAGATTGCAATAAGCGAGATTTCCTTAGCTTTTTACACGTACGTCATAACGAAAATGTGATTCGTTGATGTTAAACCCGATGAGGGGAACGAATGGTGCGTTTACAGCAAAAGAAATTACATTTCCAAATGGAATTTACAATGATATCCGTGAGCTTATTGATGCGATTAATATCGTGTGTAAAGTTGCCGAACCTCATTTTTATTTCGAACAGCAAAAAGTGTCTGGTGCTAAAATCTTGATATAATAAATATTAACTGCGATGAGAAATCGCAGAACGCTAACAGTGACGCTGCACTTTAAACGTAAGCAATAATTTTCTTTCTTCCGTGCGAGTGTGACATTAGTCTTTAGTTAGGAATTAACGATGGAATATGAGGAGTATTTCGATGCATGGGACACCGATAGCAGAGGTAAAATTCCACGTGTTTTCGTCGCCCTATCAGCGAACATGGAATCGGAAGCTTTCTCGGTTATTTAGAAAAATACTACCCTACTTAAATAAAGATGCACGTGCTGTCGATAAAGAAACATTTTATGTGCGGGAATTACGTGCAGTAATAGAAGATGTCGAAAATAATAAACCGTTAAAGGAAGCGGTCAAAAATCGGCTCGCAGAATCGCGAAGTAATCTGAAGAGAAAAGCCAAAGAAAAAATTAATTCCCTGATGAAGGGATCGATATAAAATATCCGCGAAATCTGCGGCGCTTCAGTTTCCACCCAGTCGAGATAGATGTATCGTAAACGATGTCGCGGGATCAAAAGAAAATCATCGAGAAATACCAGAGAGAGAAAAAGAGCAAAAAAGTAACAAAGAAAAAAAAGAAAATTCGTGTTACAAGAAAAAAAAATCATTCACTAGAAAATAGTCGAGTCAAGAACGCGACGTATCCGACATATTCTCTTAATTGACATAAGAATTCGTGACTGAAGAAAAAGCATGTCTTTTTTTCATACCCACTCGAGCGAGTGTATAAAGAGCGAACTCGATCTCTTCTCTCTGCCTCCTACGCAAACCAACATTGAGAGTTTGCAATGGATTTATTACAAATCCGTAACTTCGCTCGCGAACGACTCGCTCATAGAATTCGTCATACCCGGACATGGAGAAGATTATCTAAACCTCACTCACACCATGTTGAGCCTTCGCATACGCGTAGAAAGCGAACGCAGGGAGAGCACATCGGTCGCACCCAACGGCAGAGCAAAAGTAGGATCTGTAAATCATTTACTGCATTCCATGTTCAACCAAATCGACAAATTATATTTTAAAAGCTCGTATCGCTACCAAACAACGCTTACGCATACCGCGCGTATCGCGTTATTAAATTATGCTTCACCCGCAAAAACCTCCCATTTTAATCATTCTTGCTTATGGAACGCGGATATCTCTGGACGACACATTAAACTCGTCAAATCTAAATAGCGCTCGAGAGACACGCAATACATTCAAGGAAATCGCGCTCTAGATCTCATTAGTCACCTTCACTGCAATGTTTTCAATCAAGATAAATTTTTAATTAACGGAGTGAAAGTTATAATGAGACTCGTACGTTCGAAAAATTCATTTTGTCTTATGGAGAATAAAACGATATCGAAAATATGCATTCTTGACGCTAGTCTATTCGTACGAAGAGCAAAAATAAGCCCGGGTATGCTACTCGCACACGCTGTAATGCTGAATAAACTACCGCCAAGTATCCCCTTACGAGAGTCGAAGTTAAAACATTCACAATGCATGCAAGCGTCGTGGGGAATCGATACACAACTCGGACAGCTGCCGAATAATAGTAGGTTTTGTCGATAACAAGTCGTTTAACGGCGATAGAAAATTGAATCCGTTTAATTTTAAAAATTACGGTATAAATTTCTTTTCGTTGCACGCCGATGGCATGCAAATTCCCAATAGACCGATACAACTAAATTTTTCGAAAGACGAGCCGCTCTACGTGCTTATCACACATTATTCTCGGGAATTCATTCATTTTCTGAACGAGGTTAATTCTATACGTAGAGACGATTACGCCAATAGTCTTTTCGTTTTCGATCTTACTCCAGATCTATCCGCTAATTGCGTAGGACATTGGAATCTCGTAAAACACGGAAGCTTACGATTAGAAGTGAGATTCGAAAAAATTCTTTCTCTAATTATTAATTGCATCGTCTATGCCGAATTTGATAATATTTTAGAAATCGACTTCTCGCGTTAAATCATTGTCGACTTTTCCGGTTAGCCCTATGGCTTCAGCGAGAAAATTTTCCTCCCCACTACACATTTTTTTCTTATCTAATTGGACACGCGAGATGATGAAAAAAGCTTCAGTCTTGTTTGCGATACCGATGCCAGCGTTTCGTGACGTAAAAAAAGTAGCGCAAATTCGAATATCATAATTATCGACATACAAGATTTTTTCAGTGTCGAAGAAAACTTTATTCCGAAAGAAGTCGCAGTTCTAGCGATTAATGCAACTATCACCGTACACTGGATTATGACGTCGATTATGACGCCCATTTGACGATTCGATATCCGAAAGAGTAAGACGAGAAAACAACTAGCTTACTCGAAATTATCACGGAATCGAATGGTTCGATAGAGATGTCAATCCAAAAAAACTTTACGATACATCTGCGTAACATTACATGACACGCACGCTACATCTATATCAGAGGACGAGAGAAGACATACTATCTGAGTAATTTACTCTCTAGAAACATATAATCTGGAGGAAATTTCTCCGCCTTTCAAAAATCTACCAAATTTCGAAGATCGTGGACAACGCTGCACGCATCACGGATTTCGAACCAACATCGAATCACATTGTGCCTTACGCAACGCTTACAAATTGAAACGCTGGCTAACTGTACGAAATAGCAGCAATTCAAGTTACGATAGCTTTCCCTCAGAAAATTGGAGCGAGAGCGACGTTGAGAGAAAAGATAGACAGTGGGAATTTTTCAATTCAATTTAAAAATCAGAAACACGATATCATTCGCAATATTGAAGCGTGGAGAAAAAATATATCGACAAAAAAGACGAATTAGAGAACAAACAAGCGACAGACGAGGAGAAAAAAGATCTTCTAAAATTCGACTCGCCGACTGGTAGAAATAAAGCTAACATTAGTGTCTCACAATCATCGAGCATTTTTGAGAGCTCCACATCTCACACGCCGGCAAAAGAGGTACATTTTGAATTTACGCAAACATTTCTTCTCTCACGCTCTCCGACGACGAGAAATGAATTCATTGCAAGTTTAAAGGCATTACGTCATCTCAGTGTCCGACATGCGGGAGTCTATCCTGCCGATCGACTGCCGAGGATGTGGACGAAATCGACTGCCATTGTCGTTAACACGGACGATCATAATCGATCTGGATCGCCTTCTACATCGAATATGGAACAGGGACGTATTTCGATAGTTATGACTTATCGCCCTTAAATTCAAGATTCCTCTTACGACTTCGACGAAACTTCACTACGTATCGCTGGAATACGACAACGTTATAAGGAATACTTTTTCAAACTTGCGGACAATACTGCTGTGTGTTTCTACATTTTATGTGTAATGGCTATAATCTTAGCCTTTCTTAATCCGTTTACCTCTGATTGTAAACGAAATGACCGATTAATCGTACGGTTATTTCATAAAATTTTTCTTCATTGTAAACATAAATTCGTAAATTCTCATGTTGTATGCCATCATGTTCAAACGTGTACTGTTTCAAAAAAATGAAATAACTACTTCATGTAATATCCCTTTTAAATAAACATTTTGAACTTGTAAATATTGTCTATTTTTTACTCCTCCCTCATTTACAATAAATACATTTCCTCCCGTATTACAGTCTTAGATAATGTACATTAAATACATAAAATATAGAAAAAATTTTTTAAAGTACTGCTCGAAGACGTCGCGCCAGTTGAACATGTTCGTTCCTATTTTAGGAACTCTCCCCATTCTTCCTAGCAAAAGACTCTCTCAATAGACTCCCTAATTTTCGTATAAGATCTCATCTCTCATAAATAAAAATTCACAAACGCCAACACATCGAAGATTGTGCCACGCCAATAAAAAAATGATCGTCATAAAACCGCCCGCTATTCATGCCCAGTGTTCGTACTCCGTCCCACGACAAAAAATGCTACAGACCCACTCACCATTTTTTCGGACTTTATCCTCCATTTTGTCAAAGGTCCTCTAGCACCTCCCTCCTCCAATCACCTCGCGGGGTACAGTGCGAGCCAATCAGAACACTATTTAATTATCCTATTACTCCTACCCCTTACTCCTCGACCAATCAGAGCACACTCTTTTCCTGACTGACCCGTCTAGGCGACGCCCATGGCGCCGGAGGGAGACGTAAAGGGGGTTTGTTTTGATACCCACATACTACTTGCGTCATATGTTAGACAAACAAGCAGATATCTTAAAATGCGCATAAGTGAATATAGAAATCATATTAAGAAACACGATCCAACATTCGATTATCACACAACATCGTATGGACACAACATCGTATGGACATTTCATGAATTTGATTGGGATAACTCATATTTTAGACAAAGATTAAGTTTTACAAAAAGGATTATCATATATATTAAAGAGATATATATTAAAAAATCTACAAAACATTTTCTCTCGATCTGTTATATATAGATCTATTTTCAGAGACGTAATGCTTCCAATCTATATCGTTTATCCTTGATTATATTATTTATTATTTATTATTTATACTTATTGTCTTTGTAAGTACATGTTTTATTATCCTGTTTCTCTCAATTTTCATTTTATATTCGTCTTTCAAACAATTAGGTCTAATAACTTTTAATTTGTTTCATGTAAATGAAAGTTTGGTTTTAACTTTATTTATATTAATACTATTATTTATATTAACTTTTTAATTTATTTATAATTGTACTACACAATAAATGGATAATTGTACTACACATGAAATGGTCTAATAGAACATGTACAACATATCTTAATGAAATAGTTCAATCTTGACAGTCATGTAGGTTTATTTTTTGCGGGTAACTCCATGTTAGCAATTTAAAATATTTATTATTTTGGTCGATCGATTCAAAATAAAAAAATCTCTTTCTTTTCTTTTTTAGTAAACTTAGCAATTTGATGATCAAGATTACTCGGATATCACTACCATAGTTTTTTCGTATTTTAACATTAATAGTTTATACTCATATGCGCTATCATTATGTAATTTCATAATTAATAGTTTAAATAAATTTCTCTGTACTGAAGAAGACCTTGAAATGTATACGTTATAATATTCACGTAGATCGAAATGTATATGTCATAATATTTACTTTGAATAAATGATATAAAATACACACGAATAATAACCAATGTTGGCTCAAATTGCATTTTATTTATTATTTTTTAGATTTTTCTTTAGAGCTTGATTATTTTGTTTTAATATACATATTAATGATAAAATATAGTGTACTATTTTTATGTAAAAAAATAACTTGTAGTTTTAAATTTCAGCAATTTTATAATATTTTTATAATGCATAAACAGAAAAAAACATACGAAATTACAAAAAAAAAGAGTAAAATTTTATGTTCATTTTGTGATTTTACATTTATTGTGTGATCATTGTAATCAGAATCTGTATTTGGCGCGAGCGCACCGCGCCATCTATTGCTCGTACAGCTTGCTAGTACCATGTCAAGTCCGTACATAAGAACTGCGACACACGTTTTCTGTTGTATCGTCTGTGGATTTTTTCGAAGGAGAGAGGAACTAATAAACCCACTTAACCTATGTATCTATAAGAAATATTTAGACCAAATCGAGATCGGAATAGTCGGAACATTTGGCTAAATTTGAGTAGTGATGAAAGCGTTAGCCGTTAGAACGAAGGATTCTGAATTGATATCTCGATTGGCTCCTGTATTTTTTCCTTTGTGTGGAAAAAAATTATTTTTTTATTCTTTATATGGAAAAAATTAAAACGGAAGATAATTATTTAATATTTTAATATTAAGTATTCATATCCATAATGAGGTTATTTTGCTCAATTTGCAATTTAAAATTATTTGATATAAAAGCTTACAATAGCCATCGATTCTTTCACTGCCAAACTTGTAGAAGATTCAATTTCATTATGCATTCCAGTTATTCTTTAATCTTTAATAGATATTAAAATTTCAGCACATTTAGTGAGAAGTAAACATAGTGGACAAAATAAATCATATACCTTTAAAGAAATTGAATCTGTTTATGTAATTATTTTTTTAACAAGCAAATAAATTATTGGATACAAAAAAATCAAAGCATTTAAAAGTATTTAAATAAAGAAAATATGAAATAATTAAAATTGTGCTCAATTCTTTTGTAAAAATTTATTTTTCAATATTGATACATTTTACCTTGGACAAAATAAATCATACACTTAAATAAATGTAATAACATAGAATCTCATCAATTCCATCCCATCAATGTTTACATTTCGTTCTGTTATTGTTCGTCATGTGTTTCATTGTTTGTTTACATTGTATCTACGATTATAATTTACGTGTTGATGGATCAGTAGTAATTGTAACGAGCAAGAACTATGTCATAAAAGCAATTTCTCTTGATATCCGAAATTTGGTAATTCGTGATCGAATGGTGATTGATATGCAATCTCTGTTGGAACAGCTCTGTTGCAGCACATTTAGAAAAAGTACGAAACATGTGGGATTGTGACAAACTATTCCGGAAAAGATCGAAAGCGGGCTACAACTTCTCGTGATGACACCAGAATTGTTCGAATGGTAAATCCGAAACTATTATCGCAAAATATTGTGGAATCAATGAATTTGAATGTCAGCAGTCGCATTGTATGTCGCAGACTTAATCTGGACTGAAAAGCGTGTTCGCATTAAAGTATCTTTTCATCAATAAAATAAATAAGAAAAAGAGATTCGAATTTGCCAAAAAATACATGAATATACCTCTAGATTTTTGGAAAAAAGTATTATGAAAGTCAGATGAAAGCAAATTTGAATTATTCGGACAAAAATGACGGTCTATGGGACCGAGAGTATGGCGAAAAACTGGTGAAGTTTTCAAAGAAGTAAATATTCAAAAAATTAGAAAACATGGAGCTGGTAATATCATGATATGAAGGTGCTTTGCCTGATCTGATGTCGGTAATTTGGCTCAAATTAAAGACATTATATAAGACGGCAGAAGGATACATTGATGTACTGTGCGAGAATTATTATTATTAGAAGAAAATCTCTTTTGAAATTAGAATAGATTTAGAAAATAACTTTATCTTCCAACAAGATAACGTTCCGAAGTATAAAATAAAAAAACCATTGCTTTTTCAAATCTAATAAAATAAAACTGCTCGAATGACCGCCACAACAGATTTGAATCCAATTGAAAATCTGTGGGCTTATTTAGACATGAATAAAACAAATGTAACTGACAAGATATCATATTATACAGCACTCCAGAAGGCCTGGAATAAAATTGATCCTAAGTATTTGAAGAAATTAGTTGAAAATGTGCCTCGTTGACTGGAAGCAGTATTTAAAAAGGCGGACACATCAAATTAAGCATCATTAAAATTAATTTTATTTGTTTGTTACTTATTATTTCTAAAAGTATATGATTTATTTTGTCCAAGATAAAATGTATCAATATTGAAAAATAAATTTTTTATAAAAGAATTAAGCACAATTTTAATTATATCACATTTTTGTATAATTTATTTTGTCCACTACTGTAGGTAATAATTTGGTATCTAATTTTTTTTTCATGTGTTTTCAGTTATAAAACTAAAATTAGAACTTTATTTTATAAGCATTTATATCAGCATATCAAAGAATATCAGCATATCTTTAAATTTATTGAAATCCTGTAAAATAGAAAAATCATTTTCTAGATATGAAACGTTACGTACTCATTTTACAAGAAAGCATTTACAGGTTAATGTTCAAGTTCTTCTTCAAGAAACTTCAATAGAAAATAATGATATTAACCTAACAAATACAACAAATATTCAAAATATTATTGAAGAGATAGTTGCAGAACAGTTGCCTTGTGATAATGGAAATATCGAAAATATCTGCTTGAAAGCTATTAATTTCTTTGTATTTAAAATTGAAATCAAAACATTTCCTATTTAATAAAGCTTTACAAGCCATAATAGATAGCTTACTTAATATTAATCTAAATTCTACATCTAAATAATACAAATTTTATTACTTTAAAAGCACATGAGAAAAATATCACACTAACGGAAGAATTTTTAAATACTAATAATATTTTTAATATATTATATAATAAAAAAAATGATAAATTGAGAACCAAATTTTTTCGACATAAATATTATAAAAAAATTTTTTACTACGTGAATCCAGTATGTTATTTTATAAGTAACTCTTCTTCAAAATTTTCTACATTCCTATTAGTGAGACATTAATAATTTTATATCAAAACAATAGTTTTTCAGATAACTTTTTAAAAAATTACATGGAAAATGTTGATAGCACTTATCAAGATATAATTGATGGTACTGTTGCACAAATGAATTTTTAACAGATAATAATTATAATTATAATAAGTTTACAATAAAGCTTATTTTGTACCAAGATTCTTTAGGCTTCTCGAAAAAAGTATAAAGGAAGCATAAAATTTTGGGAATGTACATGACAATAGTTAATTTATTGGCTAAGAACTAGTATTGATCATACTCAGCTCATAGCTCTTATTTACGGTAAGGATAGTAAAAAATATAACTTTAATAATGCTTCCAAAGTAATAGTAGAAGATTTAAAAATTTTAGAAATGAAAGGAATAATTGTCAACAATACGATAATTAAAGGCACAATAATAGCTTTCGCCGGCGATAATTTAGGAAGTCATCAAACTGGTGGTTTCAATGAGAATTTCAACACTGCTGAATATTTTTGCTGATATGCAAATAATTTTACAAATAATTCAAATTTTATGATTTGTAAATTTAATATGAAGAATCCAGAATTACATTCTTTGTTAATATGATGCATACTACTAATGAATCTTACAGAGGTGTGAAATCAAAATCAATTTTAAATTCTTTGTTATATTCTTTGTTATAGTTTATAGTTTTATTTTGGCATACCTCTCCTGTTTTGGCATACCTGTCTTGCTCATGTTTGAGGGAATAATACAAAAAGATTTAATATTTATTTTAAATAAATTCAATAAACTAAATTTTATTTCTTTTGAATCATTAAACTTAAAAATTCAAACTTTATGATTTATTAATGAACTTCAGTTTTACCTTTACGAAATTGAAAAAAGGCAGACGAGAACTTCTTGGAACAGCTAATCAAAATATGTGGCTTCTGATACTTCCATTTGTTTTTGTAAACGACGTAAATAATGAGAAAAAAGACAATGATTTGTGGGAAATGATGCTGTGTTTGCGAAGAATTATGCTTATTTTGTTAAATTTTAAAATTTTTGTCAGCCAAATAGAAATTTTGAATAACTTGATAATTGAATATATTTATTTAAGACAAAAACTATTTCCGGAGGTGTCAATGAAGCCTAAACATCATTATTTACTGCATTATGCATATCTGATAAAAATATGGACCTATTAGACAACTTTGGACTTTTCGCTTTGAGAAAACATCAATATTTTAAACAAGTAATAAAACACTTATCTTGTTTCAAAAATATTTTATTTTCTTTGGCTAAAAAACATCAATTGTTAAATGCATTTAATTTATGATGCAGGATATAATAACATTTTTAATGATAATTTTACTATCAGTAGTATTGATGATAAATATAATTGTCAATAACTATTGCTCTTTAATTAATGAAATTATAAATTCAAATATAAGCTCTAACACAAAGAAATTTGTATAAGTAAGGATATTCATAGTATAAATTACAGAACTGGCATGATCGTATGTTTGAAGAAAGATGCATTTGGAAATTATTGTTTACGTAGATTTTCACATATTTTGATAGTTTCAAATAATATTAAATTCTTCGAAATATTCTTCATTGGAAAATCGTTTAACATTGTTTATGATAATGATTAGGATTATATGTGAGAAATAAATTAATGAAATTGAAGGTACATTCGTTATTTTTAATGATATAATTTGTTATGAAATTTTAGAATTTCACGGACAAATAGGTATTATTATTTTAAATCTTCTTATGAACATTTCTAATTTTTCTTTTTGTTTTGAAAAAATTTTTTTTTTTTAATTTATTATATTTACATCCATCTGAGTGTGCTATATATTTACGCAATTTAAAAAATTAATGAATTAATGTTTAATATTAAAATTTTTGATGAAAATTTCTTCTGTTTGCCTTATGATATATATTTATCTGTTTTTTCTTACAAATTTATTTCTTACTGTTTTCAATAATATTTTCTATGATATACTAGATATTAAATTAAGTATTTCCATATTGTTCTGTGCCCTAAAACTTATCTTGAATATAATTGCGTTTTTTTATATTTATCCAGAAAATACCTGCTTTTAAAGTAATGGAATGTGAACAGGAATCATAAACATTCCATCTTTATCAAAGAACATGAAGAGATTTATCAAGTTCTTATCAGCAAAGGTGCGTAAAGATTGATATTATTATTAGATTTAAATTATTATATAATAATAAGAAATAGATAAGAATAAGAAATAAATAACTATCGAGAGAAATATATACTGTCATTCTATTTATCTATTATGATATTTTTCTACAATTATAAAACGGAGCGCGCGACACAATTCAAAGAATCATATCATTTTTCATTTGTAAATATTGATATAAGTTTTTTTTACATTCTAGCATCACAAAAATTTCAAATAAAAGATATTAGTTTTAGAAAATGATGGAACAGTTGTAAACGAAGATGAATCTCTTATTTTTTATGAAAAAGATATTTATTCTCTTATCGGAGAAAAATGGACTCCAACATTCCATCCAATAGAAACATCTACATCTGCACGGAATGTGGTACTGTGGAAACTTATATTGTAAGTGAAAATGGTGAGCTACTTCAGAAAAAAGATCCTACGGATGCTCCTACAAACTCGCAATTATCAAGTGAATTACAACCAATAAATTACGAAATTATCTGGAAAAATTTCAATATATTTCAATATATGCTATTTCACGAATTTCTCGATGATATGACAGAAGCTGAAAAACCAATATCTTTATATTTTAAAAATTAACAGCAAAGCTGTTCAGACATGGCTTGAGATAGGTACATCCAAATTATACATATTATTGTGGATGAAATGCATCATATTAAGACTAAAATTCCGTTAAATGCTTTTAAAAGTATAGCTTATAAGTTAAGTGAACGATATTCAATGTTCAAAGACATTGATTCTGACAACGAAATTATTGGAAATGGATTCTTTACTTAACAATGAAACTCATGGAACATAGTAATTATTTAAATAGACTATTTAAACGAAAATGTACCACAGCTGGTACATGGAAAAATTCCAGGAAAAATATCAAAAAAGACAGCTAACATTACAAGCGGTTGTTCTAATTGGGATCCAATAGCACCTGATGATGAAAATTTGGATCAGAAAAATTTTAAATATTCCTCGAATGCTGTAAATGAAACAGACGAAAATTTTCATTAATATTTGGAAGATTCCTATTCAGGCATAAAGATGGCAATAAATAATAATGAAAGATATTTTTTAAGACTTTGAAAGATATTTTAAATCAATGGTCATTCTATGGAAATCAAAAAATGCTTTCTATTGGCTTCCAAAATCTAACCAAAGTGGATTTAATGAGTGGAATTAAAATCAATTCCAAGACTAATAAAATAATTGAATTTGGAATACAAAATAAATTACACCATTCTGAAGATAATATTAAACCTGGATTTGCAGATCTACAAATACTCAAAGAAGATATAGGAAAATCTATTTTTGAAAAAAAGTAAAAGTATGTTCCAATTTAAATGGTTTATAAATAGTTTCATGCTTTCATTTATCAATTTTATCAATTAACGTAATTAAAAAAAGTTCATACTTATTTTTTCAATTTTGTACTTATTAAAACTTCTATTTTGACAAAATTGATTAATAAAGTATACTTAAATATTTATATATATTGAATTTTGTAATTTGAATTAATTAGCGTATTTTTTAATGTTGATCTTATCATTATAACAATTAACAGCCGTATATAATTTTTGATTCTAAAGATTCTATGTTATTTGTTATTTCTAACCATTGGCAGCATGGTGGTCACCTAGTATAATTGTTATAAATATAGTCAAAATTTATGTTATTTCTGGAAAAAAAATGCGTTTCGACTAAATTATTATTAAAATTAAAATTGAAATTAATATTAAAATGTTTAAACGATAATTTGGGCATTTATTTAGAACATCTTAAAATTTTGTTTCAGAATTTTTTTTAGATTTTTTTCGCTATATTATTTTTTACTATAAATTAATAATTTTTAAAAATTAAAAAATTCTATCATTTGATCGCTATGTTGAATTGATTATTTTAGTTAAAAATTTTTGATTTTTTGTTTGTAATTAGGAACTTGAAGCAACTTGAAAAATCTCTGGATACAATGTTTAAAAATCAATGTTTAAAAATCTGATACAAAATTTCGTAGTTTAAAGAGTTAAGAAAGGAGACTATCTAACTTTTAACTGCGATACTACTGTATCGTTGCGATAATGAATCAACCAATAAAAACTATGTTTCCATCTTCATGTTAAAGAAAATTCAATTTTTATTTCATTTTGGATACTGCAACTTAATTTTATTTCTCTTTCAGGAAGAATCACTTCAAGAAGTGTTCCTTTCATTTAAAATATGCAATCCTTGCATTCTTAAAATTGGTGAGCAAAGACTATTTTACTCTTAATAAGTTACAAAATTTATATTAAGTCATCTTCTTGTCTTGAGTCATCTCTTAGTTCTATTCTCATCTTCTTGTCTTGAGTCATCTCTTAGTTCTATTCTCAGCTAATAAATAATTAGAAATTTTAATAAAATTACAGATACATACTTATGATACAAATTGATAGTGAAAAATAATTAAAAGATCATGAATTTATTAACAAATGTTGAACAATGATTATTTCGAAAATGATACAATTTCATTACCAATTTCTATTTATCTTGTGGATATCTGTAAACTTTTAAGAAATTTCGTCACTTTGCAGACTTTACAGATTTTAATATTTTTTTTGTTTAAAAAATTATTCACTTGGTTCAAAATATATTTTGCCAAATTTTATTTTACTCACAGTTTTTTTATACAAATATTTTGACAAAGATTGTGGTAATTCCTTAATTTGTCTTAGACCTTAAATTAATACTTTCATAAACAGTTTTCAGATAAAGAAAATCACAAAGAAAAACTACAAAGTGGTAATCGAAAAAGATATTTTTAGTAGTTGATACCTTCGATATAGTTCTAAAAATGGCATTTAGTGCTTTTTATATATATTTTTATATATGAAATATTTATATATTTTTATATATTTTTAATTTGGAGTATCCAAAAAATAATAACGCTACATTAGAAATGTAATTCAACAGTACTTTTTAAAAATCCACCTGGATTACTTTTTAAAAATCCACAAGGTTCAAGGTTGAAAAAACACAATGCAGTAAAGAAAAAGGTCATCAGTTTAATAAAAACAATAAAACTTTTCTGAAGCAATATGTTATTTCAAAATTTATATTTATGAATATACTTAATTATATTTATGAATATATTTAATTTTTTTGTGTTTTTTTGCAATATTATACAATAGTATACAAACAAGATGTTTATATTGAGTTTGTGATATTAACATAAGAAAAAGAAATTTGTTGAAATGTTATAGTAATAGAAACAAGTTTTATTTGTAAAAAAAAAATTTTAGAAGCAGAAATATATTTGTTTTATTCGTATTTGATTTTGACACAAACTTCTATACCTACATAATACTATTATACAATATAACATCGCTGCACAGTTGGAAAAAATGTGTTGAATTTAATCGCATGTCCCAAACGGATCACTTCAATTTTTGTATTAATTAAACATAATGTGAGTATATTGAATGACTGCACTGATATTATGTTTATATTTCAACAAAAATGGAATGTAATATTGAATAAAACTTGAAAAGAATTATGTACAATCCACATAATTATTATAACCAAATTAACATATAAATGTTTTTTTACATTACATAAATGTAACTATTTAAATGTTTTATTTATATAATACGTTATAGAGTAAAATCAATATTCTTATTCTATAAATTGTAACATATTTAATAAATACGTGCGAATTATGTTACTTTAACATATATTTTACATTCATTACATTTTATCATTTCAATAATTTTACATTTCATATTCATATTTTCACTTAACATAAGAGATATATATTAAATTTATATATAAATGTGTTTATTATTTTACACAAAAATTTTAATCAGCAGATTTTTTCATGAAAATACACAAATTTTCTGTGGCCATATTTTATGATAATAAACATATGTATAATAATTTCACATTTTGTGTAATATTAAAATTTTGGGTAATATTAATATCAAATTTCTTGGATGTAATAACATCTTACGTGAAATATGTGAAATTAATGTGTACAAAATAAAACGTATATTTACTGAGTGAAATTATATTAGATGTACAACTTTGCTTCCGCCGTTTTCCTATAGATGGCTTTAGCGGTAAGTGGTGATCGAAATAAATAGATCATAGACGTCATACAATAAACTTGGGCATCTGTCAACATAACCCCATAGAAATATTAGTCGATTTGTGTCTGCATCATAAAGTTATTCTCGACTGAAAATGTCAGTTTACGAGCCAAATTCTCGTCCTTTGCGGGAGGTTTTAATTTTTTGCTTCAATATGAAGAAATCTGCAGCTGAGGTTCATCGAATGCTCTCAAATACTTATGGTGAGGCCGCTATTAGTGAAAGAACGTGTCGTGAGTGATTTCAACGCTTCAAGAACGGTGATTTTGACGTCCAAGATTATGCTCTGTATTTGGTGGGACCAGCTCGGCGTAGTGTATTATGAACTGTTAAAACCGACTGAAACAATCACAGGCGATCGGTATCGAACGCAATTGATGCATTTGAGCCGAGCATTGAAAGACAAACGGCCGCAATACAACGAAAGACACGATAAAGTGATTTTGCAGCATGACAATGCTCGACCCCATGTTG
>NW_012130066.1:12362139-12374740 GCF_000143395.1 Atta cephalotes | reverse complement strand
TATATATATATATATATATATATATATATATATACTATATGGTATATATACCAGGTGTACAAGTATGAAATGACGATTTTTCCCCAAAAACACGTTAAATTCGGAAGAATGATAAAAAGAGATTTATTCAAAGTATGCTCCATTGCAAGTTACACATTTTTCCCATCTTTCCGACAATTTGTGGATACCACGCCAGTAAAAATCTTCCCCTTTTGCCGCGAACCATTCATCGAGCCATTTTTTCACATCTTCGTACGAACCAAAGCGCTGCACAGCAAGTGCGTGACCCATCGATGCAAACAAGTGATAATCGAAAGGAACCAAGTCTGGTGAGTAAGCCGCATGGGATAGAACTTCCCAGCTGAGTACTTCCAACGTGTCCCGAATTGGTTTATGTGATGGAGCATTGTCATGGAGAAAAATGACATTGTGTTGCCTCTTTTGGTATTCTGGTCATTTTTTAAGCAGCGAACAGTTCAAATCGATCAATTGTTGTTGGTATTAACCGTTTCGCCAAGCTTTAATAACTCATAATAGACCACACCCTTCTGGTCCCACCAAATACGGATCGTCTTCCTGCCAAAGCGATTCGGTCTTGCGGTCGATGTGAATGGTGCGCCTAGGTCTACCCTGATTTTTTGCGCTTGGGATTCTCAAAAAAAACTCACTTTTCATCCCCAGTAACAATACGATCCAAGAATGATTTTCTTCTGTATCATTCGAGCACAATTTCACATGTGTTTTTGCGCCTCTCCATCTGTCTCTCGTTCAATTCATGTGACACCCATCGGCCGACTTTTTGAATCTTTCCGATCTCTCGTAGGCGATTGGAAACAGCTTATTGACTAACGCTCAATTGCTCTGCGAGTTGTTTTTGTGTTTGTGAATCATCTTCATCCAGCAATGCTCGCAATTCCACATCTTCGTATTTTTTGGGCGGTTTTCCGTGTTCCTTGTCTGCAACATCGAAATCTCCAATTTTGAAACGCTGAAATCATCGTTCACACGTTTTTTGCGATGGAGCATGTTCACCATAAGCTTCTTCAAGTAATTGATATGATTCCGCAGCAGTTTTCCTCAAATGAAAACAAAAAATTAATGCTGTCCGTGAATGCTCCTTATTTGGTACAAATTTCGTCATATTAAACACAGCAACACAATACTATGCAAATACTTTTCAATCAAATCACTTTGCGCGTTTGACATTTGTTGATGGTACAATAAAATGGCGTATAATGTTAAATCTTTGTACTTCACACTGCATTGGTGCGCCATCTGTTTCTCAAATCGTCATTTCATACTTGTACACCTGGTAAAACATTAATACATTTGCAAACAAAAAAACGTAAAAAACTACGATAAAACGTGACATGTTTGCAATTCTTCGAAAAAGGAGAGGGAATTATCCCCTTTTTGATTCTAGAAGTATTACCATATGTCACAATTTACGTGGATGCAATCAATCTTGCGATATCCGCTTTTACGAACGGTTCAAGAATATAATTCGTCAAAGAGAACAGCGCATCGTACGAAGCGAAGAAGGTACTGTAGTAACATGTAAGTTTCAACGCTCTATATAGTAAAAATAGAAAAAACATGTGTTCAAACATTACGTATGTACACAGCATGGAGCATCGCGCGATGCGTTTACTTAGCAGACGTTACGACTTGACGGTTACGGGCTACAAGTTTTTGGAAATTAGAAACAACGTTGGTCCATCAATTATGAGGAGATCACCTTGAGAGATCATCGTAGAAACTGTCGTTATCTCTCGAAATATGGAAGGGCGTTTACAAGCAACGATGGAATATTTACAAGATGCTTTGAAATACAAAGACAATTTTATAAGCATTGGGTTGCTAACCAAGTTTGCATGTTGAACGATGTTACACTCATACGTCTCGATTCTTCATTCGTACGCATGATAATGACCGAAACGATAGATGTATTAATGTAATATTGAATGATTAGCTAGACTAGTAAATACGGTCGATATCAAGTATACGCGATTCTCCAATATTGTTCTCCGAGAACGCTATACGCGATAGCAATGTATTCGACAAGCATCATCTTGTCGATTGTGAGTTATTAAATTTTTAAAGTTTTTAATACGTATGAAAAACAATAATGTAATAAAATGTGAATAAAGACTTTTTCGTTCACATCACTATATATGTATTGTCTTTACTTCGCATCCTATTATATCCTATGCCTCGACGCGCTCTCACACTTAGTTTATATAAATACCTGCTAGCGCTTCTCTCAACATGCCTAGAATTCTACATAGTCTGTCAATACTTATAATATAAAGTGTTTAATACAACAGCTATCTGTAACTAATATCCTCGACAGCTTTACCATAGCGAAAGATGCTTCTCAACGTTAGTTTTTGTCAGGTCTCGTTTGCGTGAGGTTCGTTTTTTTTATGCGAGTGATTTTTTTAAAACGTGCAAAAGTAATCTACCATTTAGCTTTAATGGTGAAATATTTTTGCATGTGTACGTGATTAAGTAAAGTGTGTGATAATTTTGTGATTAAGTGAAGCGATAATTTGTGATTTTTAGAAAAAGTTTTGTTGATAATTTTTGGGCAACAATTTACTACCAAAAATGAGCAATCTGAGGGAAGTACTAGAGATTCGATATATCCTGTTGAAGGAATAAGTAATTTTTTCTTTTATGCATGCTACATTTTTTATTCGTGAAATTTTTATTCATGAAGTATTTCGTAAAATTTCTATATTAACTACTGCCATATTTTTAAATTGAGTCCGATTTAATTGATGAGAAGTAATGTCAATTGCAAATTCAATAAATAAATAAATTTATAAAATCAATATTAATTAAATGATCCAAATAATTAAAAACATCAATTGACGGATATTTGCAAAACTTCTTTTCTCTCCCAAGTAACATTAGAAAAAAAATTACATTTGAAATACGCATTTGATATAAATAAATATTTCATATTTAGAAAATGAAACCAATGAAATTCCGAATTATAATAGGAGAGAAAGGGAAAGTATAAAAGAAATTGAAGTTAGCAAGTAAGCTGTAAATATCTGTCAATTGATATTTTTAATGTTATTTGTTTGAATCATTTAATTAATATTGATTTAATTTATAAATTTATCGAATTTGCAATTGATATTATTCTCATCAATTAAATTGGACTCAATTTAAGAATACGGTAGTAATTAATATAATAATAGAAATTTTCACGAAACTTTGTAATGATTTGTTGAAATGTTGACTCGTTCGGCACTAAAAAAATCAAATATATAAAGATTACACATTTTTTAGAACACACATCCGTGTACAACGTTTCATTCAGGTAACAAATGTGTGATCTTTATATTTGATTTTAACATTTATACTTTTTAATGTGACAACAAAGCTTCAGTGCAATGCTTCATGTTTCGCGATGATAAACAATGCTACATCAATTTGCGAGTGACTTAAGGATTATGGACATGTGAGCTAATTATACTTGTATCATTCTTGCTGAAGAGGACTCTAAAGAGAGTTCAAAATAAAGAAAACATCAATCTAATATCTGATTATTGTTCACTAAATAATTGCGCTGTTTATCGTTGCTGACTCTCATTAACCTACTACATTTATCTTTTTGTATTGAGTAAAGAAATAAAGGTCTGAATTGAGCGGTAATAAAGTTTATAAAAAGTAATTTACTAAAAAATGTTAATATGAAAACAAAATAATTTAAAAATTTGATGTGTTAGTATGAAAACAAAGTAATTTAAAAACTTGATGTGATAAGTCATACGTTTCGGAACTCACAGGTTCTTCTTCAGCGGTTCATAAAAAATGGTACATGGTAATTAATTGTAACACTTGCGCTCAACAGTATTAAACGAATAAGATGCTCCTGTTTTCTCAGTTTACACAATTTACATAGAAACAGGAGGATCAATTCCTTGCAACAATACCACACTATGTCTCGCGGACCTTAAGATTATCCATCTATATTACAAGTATCATTTTTTATGAAGAAGGATCGCTGAAGAAGGATCTGTAAGTTTCGAAACGTATGACTTATCACATCAAATTTTTAAATTATTTTTCATACTAATATTTTATGCGACTGAATTACTTTTTATCTTACTTATTTTATTATCGCTCGATTCAGACCTTCATTTCTTTACACTTTGCTTTGCAAAAAACGAGCGAAATTTAATTATTTTTGGATTGATTTATATATTTTTATATTATACACTATTATTTATATATATTTTTTATTTATATTATTTGTCATCTTACAGAAAGCTGCGGCAGCGGCGGCGGTTCGCGGCGGCGGTGGCAGGGCCCCAATGATACGTGACGCATGGTGGCACGTATCATTAGTATTTGATGTTCATATAAACACCAATGTCTTTGACCAAGTCGCGCTCGTGACGTCATACCCGCGCCTACAAGTATCCCCCGTGCCCGCCCCCACCCCCTTCGCTTTTGATCTAGAATTTTTATAGTATTGTTACTGTTAGGTTAAGTCTCTGGCAATGCAATTGATGATTTTGCTACTTACATAATGCGTAAAAGGTGGAACAATCTAATATATAATAAAATTGTAAACAATCTCTCCTATCATTTATATTTTCTAAAAAATAACTTATTAATAACTTATTATTAATAAAAAATAATAGACCAATTATAGAATTATTGATAAAACAACTTATATTTCAATCTGTAAAATTTAAAATGAAACTTATGTACATATAAATCATTAACTAGATTGATTGAGACGTTCAGAAAATGCAACTTAAGATTTTGATTAGTTTATGTTAATATATTTATGGCCAGTATTTAGATTTAATAAGGAATTGAAAACAAGACTAATCAGAGGAATAGAAGACGCTGACAAAAAAATTCACCAAATAAAGAAAGTAATTCACTAAATCGCCAAAAAACTTTAGAAATCATCACTAAATTATAGTGAAAAAATCATCAAAAACGGCAACACTAATTGAGCTACTCCTCCAGAAAGCTCCCTTTATATAAACTCTGTTGGGAGGAAAGGATATTGGAGGGAAAGAAATAAGAAGGAGAAGAGCGATCTTTCATATTTGAACATTATAGTCTATGTCTCTATTTATTAAGGGTACATTCTCGAGTAACTACACTAAAAATAAGGCCTTTTTTGGATTTTTTTTTTTTAAGGAAAACTATAAAACATACCATACGTTTTTAATTTTTCACATATTTATTAATACACATGTCAATATATGAAAAAAAATTTTACAGTAATATTTTTATTTCAAAATTCCAAGAATTAATTGAGAGGCGTAAAGTTGAAAAAATGAGATGATCAAATGGTTGATATTTCGAGAATCAATAGCTAGAAAACAAAATTTTTTCTTAAAGTTTATTTGCGTGGTTATCGTGTAAACCGGAATCATTGAAAAATATTGAAAAATTTGCGAGTTGACAAGTGTTTTTAGAAAGTGCTGCAAAAAAACTTTTTTTTTTTCGCTCAAAAAAGTTTTATTTTAAGTGTAACCGATTATTCTGATTTACAAGATAACTAGTCAATTTACGAATACAACGCCCCAAGAATTTAAAAAAAAAATCGGTCGTTAGTTTCAAAATTGTGTCATTCGCCAAAAGAATGTTTCGAGAAAAACGCGTTTAAAGTTTTTGTTACAAATTTTTTAAAAATAAAGCAATAATTAAACTATTTACTATTAATCAGCGATTCCTGGTCCATAAAGTAAGCTTTCAACTTTCTGAAACATTTGGTTGTAAAAAAAGAACTTTTGACTGTAATATTGTTAATTCTTCAAATTTTTTTCTGAAATTTTGAAAACAAAAAACAAATAGACTTTTGGCTATCGAATCGTTAATTCTTCGAATTTCTTTCTAAAATTTTGACGATGTATTCTTGAAATGTTATATAATCAAAATATGCAATTAAAAAAAATCGATTTTTTGAAAATTTTACACGAGAATGTATCCTTAAGTTATTTGAATATTTCTAGATTTTTAGAATCTCTCTGTATTTATTTGGAAAATATGATATAGCTATATTTGTTGTAGCTATATTCATTTCATCACATAGTATTTGGTATCCTAATTCAATGCTGTATTCTGCCAATGCTGATTGTAACATATTTCAATCTGACATCCTATTGATGTTCCTTCATAAAAGTCCGCTTTTCATTTCCCTTTCCTCGCGGCGAAAAATGTCTCGATCCAAATTTCCCTCGATTTTCCAACCCGCCATTTTATCATTACCATTTCTACGTTGTCGTTGCATCTTTCTCAATGAAATCTCTCCCTCGCCAATCATCGCATAGTTATGGAGCGTGGTTATGGAGTGAATCAATCAAAGCACTGATAACTATAGCCAATCAAAACATCTCCCATTCATTATCTCATTACCCCCTCCCATCATCCCTTCCCCTCCAATCAGTTAGGACGTGCTATTTTCCCAGATGGACCTCGACTAGATCACGCCCCTGGCACTAAGGATGGAAAGGGCTTGTTTTGACACTTCATAGCTAGCATGCTTTTATATTTTCTTATATAACATATTGTTGATATAAGAAGATATGGAGGTATAAAGAATATATGATAATAAAATTAAATCGTCTATGTTATTATATGACTATATTTGTATATATATATATATGAGATATAATTGCGATTCATTTGGTGCTACAAATACTTTATTTCTTTGTCCTAATCAATCAAATATTTCAAATGATTTGTAGCGCTAAGTGAACTGCAGCCTTTGTCTTGCATCTGTAGGTTTGTAGGACGCGGTTAAGACCTTGCACGTACATTGTTCTCTTTTTTCTTCTTATATTTTTTTCTGTAATAAATTTCTAATTCGTTATTATATATGTCAAATCATATACATGTGTTATAGTCCGAATGATTCTTTTTATATAATCATATTTTTTTTCAGATTTTTTTCCTACTATTATATTTTTGATGAAGCAATAAAGAAAATTTGAAAATTCGTATTTTTTGTGAAAGTTAAGAACGTACGAAGTCATGACCGCGAACTTATGCAATGGGGGGTCTTACCAAGGGGCTGGCCAATATAATTCCTATCCTGCTGAGCACTGCTGGAAGCCGCTGCAACATCACAGACACCAAACAAAGAAACTTACTCACCAACTTTTCCATCAACCAAAATCCTTACTATTCATGTTTATAACAGAAATAGATAAATATGAAGAGAAAAGAGAGTGTGAGAAAGAAAAGAGGAAAAGCAAGAAAAAGAGTAAGAACCTTATAAGCGCATAATATTCATGGAATGTTATAAAATATAATTGAAAAATAAAATAATATTGTAATATTCCAAGAATACTGTATATTTTTTAATATTATAAGAATATTCTGTTGGTATTATGTATTCATTTCATATATCCTTAATGTTTCTTTAATATTCGCGAAATATCGCGAAATATATTAAATAATTATTAATATTAAAATAATTATTAATATTAATTATTATTATTATACAATGACATTGACAATAAATGATTAAACTCTATAGAGGCAGAAAGGCTATACTGAGTAGAAAAGTTCTGTAATTTTCGCATTAGTTAACGAGTTATTAATTTGAAGATAGCCAAATTCGTTCTGCACCGCCAAATGCAAGCGAGATAGAACCGCTCAGCAAGGCGTGCGTTTGCCATCGTTAAGCACGTGGGACGTTATTAGGAGCGTTCAAGTTAACAAAGCCGCTAGCTATTAAGAGAAATTACATAAAATTATATTAATCAGGATAAATATTTATTTATTTTGATTAATTAAATCATGCCATTTCAATGTAACGATTTTTATATGAGATAATTATAATTCGTAAAGACTCTTTAATCTAATCACAAAGAAAATAGATAAAATAGGGCAATAGGAATTATGCGCGGTAATTGTTGCGCAAAACAATGTGAATGTAATACAAAAGTTTTTATTGTTGTTATTAAATAACCCGGTGTTTTGGCTCATTTTTGAGCAATTATAAATTAATTTTATACAATAATTACAATACAAATTAATTCTCCAGTGAAACTATCTTACGGAAACTTTAATATTGAAAATAACTCTAACGACAATCCAAATTGTATTCGAATTTTATAGGACAAAATTATTAAAAAACCGAATGAATTTTTATATCACAATAAGACGGAAGCAGCAACGAGGATTCACCATGTCGCAAATGATTATGTTCTATTAATTTAGTCAAAAACTAATTTTTGACTCATCAGCGAATCAGTGTCAAAATTGTTTAAATAGTGAAATAACTTTTAAATTTAATTGTAATTAAGAACAATTTAATATCGATTGTAATAAAAGTTATTTCACTGACTGATCACTGATTTAAACAATTTTGATATTGATTCGCTGACGACATGGTGAATCTTCGTTGTGAGCTTCTTTCTTATTGTGATATAAATTCGTTTGATTTTTTAATAATTTTGTCCTATAAAATTTAAACACAATTTGGATTGTTATTAGAGTCATTTTTCAATATTAAAGTTTCCGTAAATATGTAAAGGTAGCTCATTGAAATAAATCAGTTTATATTGTAATTAATTAAAATTAATTTATCTCTGAAGATGGTTAAAAAGTGAGCCAAAACATGTAAGCGAGTTATTTAATAAAGACTTTTGTATTGTATCCACATTGTTTGTTTTGTGCAACAATTACCGCGCCTGACTCTATTTTCCCTATACCTATTTTCTTTTTATATAAGATATTTGAATGATAGATTTTTTTATGCACTGTACAACTATACAGGGTGTTTGGAAATTAGTGATAAGTTTTTCGCACAGTAAAATAGTAATAAAATAGACTAAATCGAGAAGAAAAATCCTCTACCATTTTACAATTATCGCAATGATTAACGATGTATTAACTTAAGAAAATAGTCAAATTCACCTAACCCAAATGCAAGGATAATACCCGTTCCGCGCGGCGGACGTGCGCCTCACGCAGGGCGAGTATATTCTGTCGCGCGCTTGCATTTGGCGATAGGCTAGGTGAATTGGCCATTTTCTTAATTAGTTAATACATCATTAACCATTGCGATAATTGTAAAATGATAAAGAATTTTGTTTCTCAGTTTAGTCTAGTCTACTACATGTGCGAAAAACTTATCACTAATTTCTGAACACCCTGTATAGTTGTACAGTGCATAAGAAAATCTATCATTCAAATGTCTCATATAAAAAGTATAGCGAGTGTTCAAAATAAAGCGTTACAAAGTTTTATTTTGGAAACACGATATTATTGAGAAAAATTGTTAAACAAAAGTTGCAGTGTAAAAAGATATATTTACTAGTCTTATTAGTTTGACTTTGGATCGCCAAGGTCAAATTGATTTTTAAAAATAGAATACTCTACTTTTGATTACAGAATCTAATAGTCAATATCAAGAGCTTTCCAAAACACTATATATAATAAAGTTATTTTTTTATTGCCTTTTCAAGTTATAATGCTTGAAAGTTACAGTGCCACGAGCATTAACATTATCCGACCGACGGCTAAAATCTCTTGAATGTTGTTTAGAATCATATCTTGGATAACATTTGTCAAGCTCAAGGCCATTGGAGATTATTCCTCTTATTTTCATTTTTGTACTAAAAATTCATTTTTACGTAAAAATGAAAATGGTACAACCTTCATTGGTCTTGATCTTGACAAATGTTATCTAAAACATGATCCTGAACAATATTCAGAAGTTTTAATTGTTAGTCGGAAAATCTTGCACAATGCTAATGTCAGTGGTACTGTAACTTTCAAGCCTATAACTTGAAAAATATTTAAAAAATAACTACTTTAGTATTTTGAAAAGTTTTTGACACCAGCTATTAAATTCTGGCATCAAAAATAGGATATTCCATTAAAAAAAATTGATGTGACCTTGATTTGATCTTAGCAATGCCCAAAGTCAAATTGATAAAATTAGTAAATAGATCTTTTAAACTTTACAACTTTTGTCTGAAACATTTTTCTTATATATAAAATTTATATTTTCCGAATTATTCAGAGGTATCGACCTTTTTCTTCCATCCTGTATAAATATATTGGATATTCAAAACAAAGCGTTATTAAATTTTTATTTCAGAAATATGCCATTATTTTCTCCTATATGACATATTATGGTACATATAATTATATATACATATAATTTGTGATCAGTTTATATATAATTGAATAGATTTATTAATTTATATATGAATATATATAACGGGAGAAAAGTTACATGCATAATTATATGCAATTACTGTACTGTATGAAAAATGTTTCACTAAGTAACATAGGAAATGTATGAATATAATTCAATTTTTTTGTATATAATAATTTTATATGTAACATTTTTCGTATAGGTTCTTATATGTATATAATTATATATAAAGAGTAGGACTTTCGATTTATACAATATTGTTGCAATATTACTGCAATATTGTTGGAATATTATTGTGATCATATCTATTGATTACATATCCATACAGCACAGAAACTTGTAACACTGCAGAAATGTTGCAATATTGCAGATTGCGCTATAATATTGTTGCAACGACAGGTATTAGATATTAGAAATTGTAGGTATTAGAAATTGTATTATATATTACGGTGCAAGATTTTACAAATCATTGTTACAGGGACATTAGAAAATATTATAGCTTTTGAGTAATGAATTTAGCTTATTAGTTATCACGTCGCATTTTGCCGTGCAGCAAGTATTTCTGCGTCCAGCGTACGCGAGCCATTAGGAAATATAGTGTTCGTTGAAACATTTGTTTGAAATCTTGTGCATGACTAAATTTTTAAAACTTTATAATCAACTCTCATGATTTTTTGGAAATTTGGATTTAAAAAATTCTTTGAATATTGCAAAAAAAAAATTGAATGCGTGGAGTTTCTTATTATTTCCATTTCACTAGTTAAGAATATGTATAAAATAGGTGTATCTGCAGTGTATAAAGTGTAAAATATGTGAAAAAGTGTAAAATGTATAATATGTTTAAAAATGTAAAATATAATATATATATGTTTACATTTGTAAAATTAAAAAATACGTATATAAAATTTGCAATTAAATATGAAATATAATATAAATGTATTGATTAGTTCTTTTTTTGAATTTTTATTTATATCATCAATTATATTTCAAATTATAATAATATAAAAATAGTAATAATAAAAGAATTATTTTGCAAATATATGCGCTGCAACATTGTTGCGATTACATTATAATGCAATCTTTCTAAAGGTGAACATTTGCCATTTTTAATTGTATTCTTGTAGCCCTTATCGAGACATTTTTAGAATATTTATTTTTATTTTTTGCGACAAATCATTCCCAAGATATGAAATAGGAAGGAAGACTAAGGACTTTCACTCAGTTTAGCGAGTCTTCAAAACATAGGTCGATTTTGTCTTTTGAGTTAAGTTTTGATTCTCGATACTTGCAGCGCTTGTGAATTTTGTGGTCTGCGCATAATGAATGCGTAGAAAAAAGTGTCACGAACATAACTTAACTTCTCCGTGAAGGCGATTTTGCCTGTATATTGGCTACTGAGGCTGTGTTCTAAATTTATTATCAGTGCTGAAAATGCTACAGTTTACGTCAAGTGCACTTTAGATTTTCAGTACAGGCAGTCAATTTTGGAATATAGCCTTTGGAGTCTCCTTAGGCAATTTTGGAGCCTTTAGAGGCCTTGGGTTAAAGAAAAACACATAATCAGAAAGGAACTCAATTTCTTTCCCATATTCTTTCCTACGTCCTAATATCCTATTTTGCAACTGGACACTTCTGCATATTATTAATGTCACTAGTGCAATATAAATTCGACAAGTGGTGTCACTAATAGTGTAATAGCGGTGAAGGAAATTTCATTAAAATTTCACCGAAATTTTATTGTGAAAATAAATAACTAACGCATACTAATTAGGAGATCACTTTAAAATCTGCAAATTTTGTTGATATTTAAGAAACGATATTTCCGCTTCCGGAGATTGCAGGACAATTTTTTTGAGTTTTAAAGAGTGAAACTTCTACTTTAAAACAGTTCATACGATATTTATCGTCCTATCAAATGGTCTTTTTCGCAAAGATCAGAAACAGGTCGAGTTAAAATTCTAAAAATTTTATGATTTTGCAACTTTTCACGAGCAAGTACGAACAGGCTGAAAAATCTCATTACATACATTTTAAAGTTTGGAACTTTTTCTTTAAAATGAGACTTCGACCATTACTCTAACATGCTTAGAAACTGAGTTATTAGGTTCCAAAGGGAATCGTATATTTTGCAAGATTTTGGGTAATTACTGCTGACATTCGTGATACCCGATGTGCATCATGGATTGCTCAATTGGAATTTGCACATCCTGTGTGTGTGTGTGTGTGTGTGTGTGTGTGTGTGTGTGTGTGTGTGTGTGTGTGTGTGTGTGTGTGTGTGTGTGTGTGTGTGTGTGTGTGTGTGTGTGTGTGTGTGTGTGTGTGTGTGGTGTGTGTGTGTGTGTGTGTGTGTGTGTGTGTGTGTGTAGTGTGTGTGTCGTGTAGTCGTAGTCGTAGTGTGTGTGTGTAGTGTGTAGTGTGTGTGTGTCGTGTGTGTGTGTGTGT
>NW_012130066.1:12360161-12362119 GCF_000143395.1 Atta cephalotes | reverse complement strand
TACGTACGTACG
Source organism: Atta cephalotes (assembly GCF_000143395.1). Taxonomy (NCBI): domain Eukaryota; kingdom Metazoa; phylum Arthropoda; class Insecta; order Hymenoptera; family Formicidae; genus Atta; species Atta cephalotes. The sequence goes on along the minus strand of NW_012130066.1, from coordinate 12,362,107 downwards.
TACGTTACGTACGTTACGTTAAGTTACGTTACGTTAACGTACGTTACGTTACGTTACGTTAGTTAAGTTAGTACGTGTAGTGTAGTAGTGTGTGTGTGTGTGTGTGTGTGTGTGTGTGTGTGTGTGTGTGTGTGTGTGTGTGTGTGTGTGTGTGTGTGTGTGTGTGTGTGTGTGTGTGTGTGTGTGTGTGTGTGTGTGTGTGTGTGTGTGTGTGTGTGTGTGTGTGTGTGTGTGTGTGTGTGTGTGTGTGTGTGTGTGTGTGTGTGTGTGTGTGTGTGTGTGCGCGTGTATGTTTTCGCACACATCTCATGGATCTCGGATATAACCGCTTGAAAGGTCACAATTTCCGAAGAACCTCCGGAGGATGTATTGGTGTCTCCGGAATTGAAAGTAAGCGTCTTCCTCGCTGTCATCCTCGGTATTCTGATTAGACAAACCTCCAAAATACACTCGCATCATGCTCGCAGAATATTCATTCGCGCGCTAGAGGATCATGGACGACTCTCGAAAGAATAATTTTGATTTTTTAAAAACGAGAAAGTTGTTACAAAATAAACATGTAACTAATACAGAGAAAACCTTAACAGTATGTGACAACTCAACGCGTGTTAAAAACATCAGTTTCTTTTACAGTTTAAGCTCTCTTTTTCAAAACTGTCAGATCGTCTCTTGTTTAACACGTGATCATGGAAATAAAACTTTTAGTCAGTAACATCTATCCGGTGGAAGAGAATTAAAACTACCAATCGTAATAATATACATTATATCAGGGTTACCACTGACTTGGAAAACCGGAAAAAGTTAGGGGAAAATATAAAAGAGACTGGAATTTTGAACTTTGCTCGAAATTTTCTTAAACTGCTCCTATTCTAAATAATTCTTATAATTTTTAAAATATTACATCTGACGTTTATAGCCAAATACGTTAAAAACTCATGTACTTTAAAACTTATTTAAAAAAAATAATTAAAATTTATATTTTATTCAGTAATTTTATTTGATCGCTCTTTTTTGTCAAAATTATGTTCTTTTTTGCAATATTTATTTTTTGTTGACTTGAATTTGCCTCGAAAATTTTATTATGCTACTAAACTTTTTTTGCATTTTTAATAATATATATAAGCTGGTTTTCTTTTACAATCCTTAATTCTAAATGTCAAAATTTTTTACGTGCAATGATTGTTTGAAAAGTTTTGAGCCTCAACATGAATGGTATTACTTGTCAAAACCATTCTGATATTATAATCATACATGTTTTGCAAAATATCTGTGAAAATTGTAGCTATTTTGGACGCTTGTTGTTCGAGAGTTAGTTGTGTCAGTATTTTCGTTTGATAAGAATGTGCTCTGAGTCTAACTCAGCTTTGAGCTTAGGAAACAGGAAAAAGTCGTTCGGGATCAGATTTGGTGAACGGTAGGTAGTTAATTATTTGGAACCGCAATTCGTAAATTTTTGTTATGGCAATTGTCGATATTCGATTTTTTCCATTTTTACAAAAACTAACATCGACTGGCACAAATGACTGTCAAATAACAACTAAGCGTCCAAAATAATTATAATTTTCACAGATATCTTGCAAAATGTACGATTGTAGTACCAGAATGATTTTGATGAATAACGCCATCTTCATGTTGAGGTTCAAAATTTTTCAAATGACCCTTGTATTTTATAAATGTTAAAATTTTTATATATTTTATATTAGTCATAAAAATTTCTCATTTTTATCTGGAAAACTTGGAAAAATCAGAGAATTTTAAAATTCGCGTATTTTCTGTGGCAACTCTGTATATATATTTTAAATCAATTTATCTCAAAAATATGACTGCGCGATTATTTTTGAACTTTCACAATCAATCTAAAATATTAGTAATCCCTCTAAAATTTAATTAAAAGTATCTTAATACCTCTAAAGAACTCATTACGAAAAATGTTATACTCAACTAGG
>NW_012130066.1:12352162-12359599 GCF_000143395.1 Atta cephalotes | reverse complement strand
TAACTTCGTTATAGCATACATTATACGTAAGTTATAGAATATATATATATATATATATATATATATATATTACTTTTATATTAAACATAAAATGTGTACAAGTTTGGAAATGAAAGCCTATTAATTTTTTTTTTGTGTCACAGGGTTGAATAAATTATATTTCTATATTGCGTAATAATAACGAGTTATTTTTTAAAAGCGATTTTTCTAACTCTGACGTTATTATTACCGTAATGAAAAATTATCATTAGTAAATTATTATTATAAAAAAATGCGTATGCCAAGTACATATGTATTGTTAACGATGGTCGCTATTTATTGATGATTTTTATTAGTCGCTATATATTCAACGATTTCTTACAAAACTGCAAAATTACAGATGTACTTGTTCAATTAACTTAATTTTTTCATTTTTTAAATTTTGATACAGTCCCAGGCGCCCTTGTCACTTCGGCGCCCTAGGATTCAAGCTCCAAAAACTGACAGGTGCTATTGCTGCTCATCCTGATACAATTTTCAACGCCGAATTCAAACGGCGATGGCAAAGATACTTTCGGAGATTTACCATTGTCTTCCGACAGGTGGCGATCAAATAAAATTTGACGTTCTGGATGGAGTAAAGGTATTCTAAAACCTCCTGTTTTATTATGCAAATATGTATAATTTTTGTATAAAAAATACTTTTCTCTTTTTCACCGATTCGAAAATCCTATCCTTCCAGAAAATACATGCATTAATATGTATCTGGAAAGTAGAATTTATGTCGAGAATGATCAAAAATTTCAAAATTGATATATTTTTTACCATTTCTTAGTGTAATGGCGTCTCAGCTGTTAAGTCGTGACAACATTTGCTTGATACGAAAGCTTTACAATCTGTATGTATGATATAATAGTTCCCAGACACGTAGTTTACACGAACAAACAACGTTGTTCTTAGAATTAGACTTAGACGCTTTATCGCGACAAATTTGTTGACAAAAATTGACATGTACGTGTGACTGCATGTATCATAGATTGCGTGAGATATTACTATGATATAAAAAGACATGTCGATGTGCGGCGCCCAGCGCGACTTCTGATGATTTCGTTGGTTTTTGAGCTTTACTTTAGGATCCCCTTAGGAAAGATGATGCTAAAGCGCTCAATAGTAATATCTTTGATTCATTTCTTACATTATATTATCTATATTCTATTTCTTACATTACATTATATATTATTCTGTCTTACTCAAACGCATACATATGTCTTTATCTAACATATGCCAACACTATCTATTGCAAGCGCGCAACTACACGAATTTCGGCTCTCAGTCTTCGCAAAACATTCATATACATGTATACATTTTCCATTCGATGAAAATACTTTTCTTCTAGACTTTCAATCTTAGTTCTACAAATCGTTCGTTCCAGTAATATGATCTCAGCTGCATATTTATTTTTAAAATATGGACTCTAAAACTTATGTCAAGCAAATATATATCTGAGATGACAGCTATATGAGCCAAAAGTAAATGAATTTTTTAATTTTTTTTCGATTTCCTCATGAAATCCAGTGCAGCTGAGGTGCCTATTTGTGCACATTTTAATTTATGTAATAATAATACTTTTGCAATCGGTAAATCCAATTCGGAGATTTTTCGAGTGGAAATGTGAGTAAAATAGTAGAAGGCTTTAGCATCGTCGTCTTAAACCTTGGATTTTTGGTACAGAATCTTCTGTCACACAGTCACGCTATGCTCTGCGCTACGATCGCCATTACGAACATATGTATACATGCATAAATAAATCTTTTTATTTTGTTTGATAAATTTTGTTTTGATCAAATAAATCAGAGAATATAATCATAACTCAAAGTGGAAATCTAATGCCATACGCGTAGCTATTGTCGCTCGTAAACAATAACTTCTCACACTAAAAAAATTTCCTATATCTAAATAATTTTTTTTGAATAATTCCAAATAAACATTTCTTTACAGCAAGTAAATACAAGGTGATGTTCCGATATACACTGCCACTACTGGCAGTACTAAAAAATTGTTTCGCTACTCAATGCGCTGCGACAGCGTCTAGTTCCCTCAATGACGTTATAAATGATAGCTATATATTGCCACTGCGACAACTGCAGCTTTTGAGGTGAGGCAGTTACAGTGCAATATGGCATCGTTTAGAGAAACACAACGCATGAAAATATTCGATTTAGAAAATAAAAAAATATAATCATTATATTTAAGTGAATATTTAAGAAAATGCACTTATGTTTATTTTACCGAAAATGACTCTTAAAATACCACATCTGAATATTTATTAACTATGTCCATATAATTTTTAACACGAGGTGTCGAACTACTTAAGTTATTAAATTGGTGATCTCATAATTAGTTCTTTTTCGAAAAAACTATCGCTGCTGCTTTCGTTCAAAATTTATTGATAATTTAATGCGTTTATCTATCTGTTTATATTGTCTATTGTAATGCCGTTCTCTCCGAAATACAACATTACAATAGTGCTGGCAGTACAACAATTTTAGAATGACTGTGGCAGTGCATTGTTGTGACGTCATGATAGTTACATTGTCAGTAACACAATATTTACTACATGTAAATATATATTAATTGTAACAAGTTACATACGTTTACTTTTAATAAATATTTATTTGAAGTAAAGAAATGTTTAATTGAAACTATTCAAGAAAAAAATTACTTAGACTTAAAAAATGTTCTTTTTAATGAACAAGTGATGAAATACGCACGTCTCATTGAGCAGTCTTATCTCATCGAGCGCTTGCATTTAGCTGAAGGTTGGGCGAAATTGTCTGTTTTTATAAATTAATAACTCGCTACGAAAATTGTAAAATGGTAGAAGATTTTTCTATTCAGTTTAGTCTTTTCTACTCAATTTAGTCCTACTTCTATGCGAGAGAATTTAATCATTAATTATCAGATACCTATAAGATTGCAACAATAAGTAACAACACTTTTATCAGTTTAAGTTGGATTCTAGTGTTTAAATAATGTTATGATTTCATATACATCAAGAGTGTGTTCGGGGAGACACTATTCGTACTATTTAGCGTTTATTCGTACTATTTACAAATTGTTCGCGGAGCTGCAGATAGCGCTAACAAACATGATCATGACATCACTAATGGTATGTTACATCACAACTGCGCGCTATTTTTTCCGAGTGTATTGATAGCGTTAGCGTTTACAGATCCGTGAACGACCCTAGCATAGCGTTGGTAGTATTTAACATTCGTCAAAGTTAGGTTAATGTTTAAGGGAATTCTGTTCTCGAGTGTCACCAAACTTTTCTCTCTTAAAATTTCGTAGAGTAAACGTACTTACGTATGTGTGAATTTCAAATTTTATCATAATGAATGCAATCTCAATTTTAATCTCTGCTGATAGCTTGCCATTAGGCTGGAGTGAACGTAATTCTTGCTTGTGTATCATCATTAACTTTTCAAAGTTTCTGTGAAGTGCAACTAGTGTATTTGATTTCATTATAAATGTGAAAGCCTCATAATTTTATTGGCAAATTTTAATTTCCGTGTACAGAAAAAAAATTGCGGTGTAGCGCAACAAGATATTCCACTGCATGCTTAAGATTTTTCTTTATTAGATGTAGTGTTTATTAGATATGCTTCTTCTTCTGAAATCAACAACGGATGCTCAAGGATTCTTCCTTTTATCTGATTAATTTATTTAGTGTAATTATTAATTTTTTGATTTAGTTTCTACATTGTTCACAGCTTCGACAAATTATCATAGAGACTGCAATTGAGATTGTGTTCTGTTATTCACTATGAGAAAATAAAAAATTTACGTTACAAATACTTTACAAAACTTAAAAATTTTAATTATAGGGAAAAGTTTGATTGGTGATTGAAAACAGAATCTCCTACATTAACTTAATCTCGACGAATATATCTCTCTGATTAAACGCTACCAATGCTACGCTAGGATTGTTCATAGAGCTTGCTAACACTATCGTGCTATTGACTCCAAGAACAGCATTGATAACGTTTGCATCCATAGCACGAATAATGTCTCCCCGAACGCAACCCAAGTTTTACAACTGCGCGCCAAAATTATTTTTATTCTTTACATGCAATCTTAACCCGATCTTAACTGATCTAATAATTTTACAATAAATATTATTGTAATTTGTAAAATATTACTCTACTTTTTTATGTTCGTATAATATTACAATAACATTAAATATCATTATTTTTTAATAATTAAATAATATTGTTAGGAGTCACATATTTCTATTAATATTTTAAAAATATTATTTAATATTATATAATATTATATAATATACATATATAATTATATAATAAGTTACATTTAGTATTCTAAGAGAATGCGCTTAAAATATTACTTAATATTAAATAATATTACATACTTAGGGAAGAAGAAAGAAAGAAAGAAAGAAAAAAGAGGGAGGGGAAGAAGGGAGAAAGAAAAAGAAAAAGAAATTGAGGAAATGCAGTAGGAGGAAAGAAAAGAGAATGAGACGAAGGGAGAAAAGAATAATCGATTGTGAAATAAGAATTTAATTCATTATATAGCTAATTTGGCATTTGGATAAAGAAGAACTAAATTGTCGAGAATCATCAACTTGGAATTTGCGTTACTTATGTAATTTCGATTTATATTTTATATTGATAAGGATCTGAATTGAAGGGTTCAAACGTTTATTTTATTCGTTTTGTTACATCCACATGAAAATAAAGAATTTTCTGTGCTTCCGAACAGCTGATGTAGACTCTAATGGACTTTTTTTATATTTTTCATTGATAAATATTTATAAATATGTATAAATATATATAAATATTTATAAACGTGTATAATCATATACGAAATATGTCCATACATTCCTCTTTCTTTTAATTTTTCTCTTTCTTAAAATTACTTTTTACAAAAACTACTTTTTAGTGTAATAAAAATAATAATAATGTAAAAACATTAAAAATAATTAAAAGAGTAATTTTCACACTATTTGTTTTAGAAAAAAATCAAGTTTAAAGAAATATAAAAAAATTACTTATGTATAATTATATATAAAGTTATGCATAATTTTTTTATGCATTGTATGTAAGTAATTATGCATAATTGTATGTAAGCAATTTTTTTTACATTTTTCCAAATTTGTTTTTTTCTTGAACGAAAATTATACTTTTAATATTTTTTATGTTTTTACATTACTATTATTATTTCTATTATATTAAAAAGTAATTTTACAAAAGAAAGACGGATGTATGAACATATTTGTATGGACATATTTCATATATGATTATACATGTTTATGAACATTTATATATGTTTATATATGTTTATGCATAAAAAATTTTTACCGGGTATGTTGCTTAAATTTACAGCATGCTGAGCTATTCTACTTAATTATGGGTAAGTCATCTTCTTTCTACCTTTTTAAAATAATTCTTTTAAATGATCATGTATTAAATGCAAAATATTTGCGTAATAATAGTTATGTAACTGAACACATGTGTCGATATATGTTGTCGAATGTACTTTGAAGACCGATTGATTGATTGTTAATAATAAAGATGCGGTATAATCATTAAAATATAATACTGAAATATTATTAGGAAGAGCGCAGTCTTATGCCGCCTTCGTTAAGAATGATCGAGAGAGAATGTCCCAAGGTATCTTTATCCTTTTCTAACTTATACTCAATTTTAAATGCGCATGTGTAGTACACGGTACTGTTCATATGCAATCATAACTAAGTATAAGTTAGAAAAAGACAAAAATACTATTTGAAACATTCTTTATCGAATCGCGAAACTAGCGCTAGCATTTATTCCAGTAGTAATATGTTTCAGTGGGCACAATTCACGCGATTCTTTCGTGGCTTATGAGAAGTATTGAAACGCAAGAAAATACACTCACACTCTCTGGAAAAAATACAAATAAAAGAATTATATAAACGAAGAAATCTTGAGAAAGCTGCAAAGAAAAAAATATATGTTGTATTTGTGCAAAGTCACATCACAAATTTTTGTGTGCAAAAATGTAAACGCAATAAAAGAACAAACAGTGTGATAAACAAATATCTTCACGAAAAATCTATTTCTGATAAACTTAGAATGCATCATGGCATAAACGAATGATTTTTGTATAAATAATTTTATAATAATTATTGATTTGATATTAATTGTAAGAATAATGAATTTGGGAATTTACAGAATTTACAATATTTTTCATCGTTCATATTAACATATCTGTAATTGTAATCTTTTACGCATTTGCGATGCGTAAGACAATATTAAAAATCAGTCATTTGATGAATAAGATTCCAATATCTAATATGTTAACCTGGTATATATCTCATTTTATTTTCGAGATATAAAATTTCATTTTCTCATTGCAATCTTCTTGCGAATTATATCTTCGATCAAAGTAGAGAGATGATTACGTAAAACTCTAATTTTATGAGTTAAATTTAAAATAAAGTCTTGTGGAATTTATATTAGAGTAAAATTTATAGAGCTTGTTCTCTTCTCATTTGAAGAAAAGATTGTCCCTTTCATCAAGATCATGTTGTCAATATTGATTAATTTTATCTAACATCAGTAATATTATCGCGTGATACTCATCTATTATCTTGTCATAAAATTATAAAGCCGCAGCATAGATTTTTGCATAACGCATAACACATAGTACATAAGAAAATCAACCAATCAGACTTCTTCCTTTCTTTTCATTTCACGAAAAAGAGAAACTTTGATTGGTTGATTCTCTTATGCCTATGCATTATGTTTTATGTAAAAGTTTGTGGCGCGATCTATAATTTGTAGATATCAGCTAATGTTTTTCTAAATCAATTTATTTGCACGAAAGCATTTATATTCTGAAGAAAAAAACGATGATTAATATTTTTATTCACTTGTTAATAGCTAGTAAAGGAAGATTAATAATTTTTTTGTAAAATACAATTTGTTTATCCAGTAAGAAAAATTAATAGTTCATTATAAAGATTGATTTAAAATATTTTAATGTTCTGCTGTATTTATATGTACCATAAATACAATTAACTGCACTGTAATTAACACTGTAATATAATTAACTGCATGTAACATGTATATGCGTGCGCGTATATAATTTTAGATGAATATAATTAATAACCTGAAAGATTTACACCCCCTCTCCTTTTGGGAGAGGGGAGAGAGAAAAACAGCAGACAGACACAGAGAGAGAGAGGGAAGGGAGGGAGGGGAAGGGGAGGGGAGGGGAAGGGAAGGAGAGAGAGAGAGAGAGAGAGAGAGAGAGAGAGAGAGAGAGAGAGAGAGAGAGAGAGAGAGAGAGAGAGAGAGTAGTAGTAGTAGTAGTAGTTAGTAGTATATATATATATATATATATATATATATATATATATATATATATATATATATATATATATATATATAT
>NW_012130066.1:12338898-12352142 GCF_000143395.1 Atta cephalotes | reverse complement strand
TACGTATAGTATAGTAGTAGTAGTAGTACGTAGTAGTAGAGAGAGAGAGAGAGAGAGAGAGAGAGAGTTTACAGATCATTTTATTGTAACTCGATAATTTATTTTGAATCAATCCCAAATATTGTATATATGTTTAAAAATGATTTATGATAATTTATATCAAGTTACATCATTTTGCATTAATTATGCGAAAAAGTCAGTATACGGCTTCATTCAAATTCGTATCTGAATATTTACGATATAAAAATGCAACTTATGCGTCAGACGAATAAAATGATTCAAAATACATCAATCAGCAAAGTACCTGGGTAACGGGATTCTCGCCCGGACGATAGACAACATTGTGCATCGGTCGTTTACGACCGACATAATTCACGCAGACGAACTCGAGAAGACTCGCATAGATGAAACACATACATACTCCATCCCATACGTTCATGGCAGTCAAGTTTGAAACAACAGGCAGCGTTCCCCGGAAGCCATTTGACGTGGTGAAAAAGTTGAGCATCGTTGTTACACCTAAAATAATTGAAAGGAATTTTTCATGTCAGAATAAACTATATGTCTATTGTGATTAAAATGCAAAACATTTAAGAAATTAAAGAACTTTAAAAAAAGTTAAAAACTGTTTTTTATTGCTAGATATTTTTTTTGACTAACTAAAGTTATAAAATTGAAATTGATATAGATAAATAATTGTAAGTCGTAAATATTGTAAATCATAAATTTTGTAAAATTTTTATCACTTAAGACATTGAATACAAATTCTCTCAAAATATTATTTTTAGAAACAGTGGCTCCAATATGTCAAACATCATTTAATGTAATTTGAAAGTAATACTCTTAATAATATTGATAATAACGCTTTTTTATAGACACACTTTTTTGCTTTGAACTTTTTTTTAAAATTATAATTAAACAAGAATTTTATTTTTTAGGAAAATGCAACTTTTTTGTGTAGATATGTTTAAAATCTAAACAATTGTGATATGAATTTGGACGGATAAAAATAAATTTAACTAAATAAATCTAATTAAATAAGAGAAATCTTGTATTAGATAAAAGTAAATATTAATGTTTAAATATCTTTGTGTAAATTTACATATCATTTACATATCATATATCTGATTTTGTAAATCGCGTGTCAAAATCTTTTTTGGTTTTGAAACGCAATAATAGTAGTAATGTTATTTTTATTTAATTGCTTTACAAGCAATTTAATAATTTTTATAAACTTTTATGTTAATTTCTTCTCGTTTTCTTTGAAATTTGATTTTGCTATATTTTTCATTGCTGAAAGAATATTTTGACAATCCAACAAATTTAGATCGCCATCTTGAAAACTATGCAAAAATTCATTTTTCATTAATACTCTCTAAAATATTGATTGTACATAAAAAGTGTCAGACAAAAAAAAAGTTTGTGATATTGACAAAAAATCCTGTACATAATAAACGTATATTTAATATCTTAGTCATATTTGAAAAACTGGTTTGAAATTAGGCTTTTATTCGACGCGTTCATGGGTTTCTAAATTCTTATGCAAAGTGCGACTCTACAAAAAATTCGAACTTTTCACACGAAGGGAGATATTGAAAAATAAGTTAAGTTTATAGTTACAGTATTATTCTCTTGATTATTAAATAATTTAGCTTATTACTTATTTAATATCTTGTTGTTCATATATTGGTCGCTACAGGATATAATTAGACAGGATATAATAAGATCGCAATTTAGTAAAAAATGATTTATATAAACGATCATAACGACATATTAAAGATCATCATAATCTCATAATGTACTACGAACGTTTATTGGATGTAAAATGGCGATGTTTTGTACATCTAAACTATGTCTATTGAATGTCCTCGGGACAATTCTGATACGTCCTTGAGATATCTATGTCGAATGAGAATACCTAAGGTTATCCTTCGGAAGTCCAATGTTATGGGCTTCCGTACCCAGCAAACGAGAATGGATTGAAATGGATTAAAATGATTCAGATTTTCAGAAGTAATGGATTCATGAATGTTAAAATGAATCTTTTTCAATCCTGAATGCATTTTTATTCATTTATAGAAATTGTATAAAGCAAAAATCTATGCTTTTTCAATCTTGAATGCATTTTTATTCATTTATAGGAATCGTATAGACCATATCTCTATGCCTTTTAATCTAAAAATAATATTAGCATTTTCTGTGTGTATCGTAAATATTATTCAATTCAGAATTGTGAATAGAAAATACAGTTTTTTTTAATTCGCTTAAATTCAAAAATAATAGCAGCAATTTCTGTGCAACGTGAATACTGCTCAATTCAATATTCTGAATATGAAATGCAGTTTTTCAATCTAATTGAATAAAAAAAGTTTTTATTAAAAAATGAATCATAAATGCTACTTAAACTATTCAAAATTGTAAATAAGAAATTTCGTCTTAAGGAGATCCTAAAGCGAAATTCGAACTCCGATGAAGTTACCAGAAGTCGTACCGCGCATCAATATGTTTTTATATACTATCGCATCAATATTTCATGCAATCTATGATACACACAGTCGCATGTATCAATTTTCGTATAACAAATTCGTCGCGATAAAGCGTCTAAGTTTAATTCTAAGAACTCGACGTTATTTGTTTGTGTAAACTACGTGTCTGGGAATCACTATTTCGTACGTACAGATTGCAAAGTATTCATTCCAAGCAAATGTCACGACTTGAGCTGAGACGCCATATCACTAAAAAATGGTAAAAAATATATTAATTTTGAAATTTATATTTTAATCGTTTTCAGCATAGATTCCACTTTCCAGACACGTATTAATGTATATATTTTAATCCTGGAAAAGACTTTTCGAATCGGTGAAAAAAAAAGTATTTGTTATACAAAAATTGATTTAATCGTAAAATAGGAGACTTTAGGATCCCTTTAATCCAATTAAGTTAAAAAAAGTTGTAAAAATAATGAGCTATGTTATTTTGTTTCTCTTTAATTAGAAATAAAATGAATGATCGATGTGAATACTCACAAACCAAGTCGAACACAACCCGAATATTAGGCTACTCACGCGCGACATCGATCAAGCGAGATTAGATTATCCGACACTTACTCAATGTTGTCTCATAATGTGTCAGTAATGTAAATTGTTTATACTTTATTATATCTGTTAAATGATGATATTTTTATTATATCTATATAATTTCGTTACTAGTTTAACTGGTTGTAATTGAAGTAAACAATAAGTAACACATTTACCAATTGAAAAAGGTGTAGCGGTATCGTAGAAGATTCATAATCCAGAGATCCCAGGTTTGAATCCCACTAAGGTGCGTTTTTTAATAACAATTTGAAGTAGTTAATTTTAGGTATAATTATAAATGTTAGGAATAAAATTTGTAACCCTTAAATATGAATGTTTATTTTTTTCGAATATTAAACTAGTGCGAGCTCGGATCCAATCCATTTTAATCTATTCAATTTATTTTCATGGATTTAAAGTATGTATTAAAAAAATTTTAATCCATTTTAATTCATTCTCGTTTGCTGGGTAGCTTGAAATGATTTCGGGGCTTGGAAATAACACTCCTTTCTTTTATTAATCTGATTTCTCATTAATCTTTATGTATATTCTTTAAAAGTTTATATTTATATTTTTTAAACTAGTATTAATTATACTATAATATTTTTTGTAATAAAAGTTTTTTATTTAATTTAGAGAAATATTCCCAGACAGCACAAAAAGTCCATTGGACGTCCAAATCTGGTTTTTATTTAGTCCGAGTACAAATGTTTTAAAAACGTACGTTATTTAACGTACAAAGTATGTTCACATTTGAACATTTAAAAAATGTTCATCTCATACAAAAAATTTTCTAAATCTGTTCGCGACGTGTTACTTTCGCTGACTTAACAAATTAAAATTTTTTTAAGATCGCACGAGGAGTTTCACTTTTGTTAGTATGTACGAACACCTTTTGAACGTCTCATAGACATCCCTAGGACATCAGTGCTGTGTTGAAAATTTTTAATGACAAAAAATCTATACTGTTTAGGTACATAACTGGCATGGTATTAATACGACATACTATTATCAACAGGAGAGAAATTGTGGAGATCTCTAATCAAAGACATATACATAATAACTGTGAAAATACGGTGTATGATTTCTTAATCTAAAAATAGTCGTTATAACATTAAGATTAAATATCAGTAACTGACTGGATGTTCGGTTGAACAACACAAATTTCTATCAGGACTATATTGAGCAGGTGTATCATACTATACATTCATGATTATATAGGTATTCGTGAATTATCGAAGTGCAGCGGTTTCCATATAATTTCGAGAAGTCAAGGATGGTGATATGCAACCAGATGGATGATCATTTCGAAGCACTATAAAATTAATCTCCGAATTCAGGGAAAAACGTTTTCTTTTTTATCATAATTTTATGATGTGTATTCTGGAATAAGAAATTAATCAATAATAATACTCATAAAAGAATCATTTGATCTTGATTGTGGTCTAAAATTTGTTTAATATATTAATTCATTAATGTTTAATATATTAAATCAGTTTAAGTTCATTGCGACCTAAAATAAACGTTTTTAAGTCCAAAATGGTAACATTTGATGTCTTTAAAACATTTTTTAAATATCCATAGATTTAATCTGGATGTTTTTAATATGTCCAAAACGTTCAATTTATGTTAAATATATTTTTAAAACGTTATTGTGCTGTCTGGGTTATTAGCGTCTCAGAGTGTTTGTGTTTAAAAGTCCGAACATTTCGGCATACAGTCACATCTGAGACAAATTGATTTTCATGTATATATGAATGACCGAACATTTTGCGACTTTAGCTTAAAATTTATAAATTAGGAATATTGTATTATTCGCGGAACATTTAACTTTGACCGATCATTGCTCTCTATCGTATGTACGTTGTACATTTTACATGATCGGATCTTACTTCTTACTAATTATACTTTAACCTCTAATCTAGTGCCTGTCAAAGTATTGGAACATTTGCTATTGAAATAGCGCGTATACACCGGAAAAAAGGGCTCCGTTAATAATATTGATCTGCTGTCACCCATAAAGGCCTGAATAAAGAAAGAGAGATGAAAAAAATTGTCTGATTGGATGTCTAAATCAGGTGATTTAGACAAACAATACGTCATCATTTTTTCATTGTATTCATATGCATAGACTACAGTAACATGTGGTGAGCATCATGTGATGAAACCATGTGAGAATCTATTATACTTATGATGAGGCCGCTATTAGTGAAAGAACGTGTCGTGAGTGGTTTCAACGCTTCAAGAACGGTGATTTTGACGTCGAAGACTGGCATAGCGATGGAAGAGAGAAGGTTTTCGAAGATGCAGAATTGGAGGCATTATTTGAGCAAGACTCGTATCAAAATCAAGAAGAATTGGCACGATTATTGGGAGTGACTCAACAAGCCATTTCAAAACGCCTCAAAGCCATGAATGATTCAGAAGCAAGGAAATTGGGTGCCGTACGAATTGAAGCCGAGAAATGTTGAACGGCGTTTGTTTGCTTGTGAATAGCTGCTTAAAAGGACGGAAGGGATTTCTGCATCGCATTGTGACTGGGGACGAAAAATGGGTTCATTACGATAATCCCAAGCGCAGAAAATCATGGGGAGTCCCCGGCCATGCTTCCACGTCGACCGCCAAACCGAATATTCACGGCTCCAAGGTCATGCTCTGTATTTGGTGGGACCAGCTCGGCGTAGTATATTATGAACTGTTAAAACCGACTGAAACAATCACAGGCGATCGGTATCGAACGCAATTGATGCGTTTAAGCCGAGCATTGAAAGACAAACGGCCGCAATACAACGAGAGACATGATAAAGTGATTTTGCAGCATGACAATGCTCGACCCCATGTTGCGAATGTGGTCAAGACATACTTGGAAACGTTGAAATGGGAAGTCCTACCCCACCCGCCGTATTCTCGAGACGTTGCTCCCTCTGACTATCACTTGTTTCGATCAATGGCACACGGCCTGGCTGATCAGCACTTCCGGTCTTATGAAGAAGTAAAAAATTGGATCGATTCGTGGATAGCCTCAAAAGATGACCAGTTTTTTCGACGCGGGATTCGTACGCTACCCGAAAGATGAGAGAAAGTAGTGGCCAGCGATGGACAATACTTTGAATCATAAATGTATAACCAGTTTTTTACAATAAAGCCTCGAATTTCGGAAAAAAACGGCGGAAGCAAAGTTGTATACCTAATATACTAATGAGTATCCTTGTGGAAAAAAATGCCCTCAGTAATCTAGCACAATCCGATTCAATGTTGCATCTTTGTTTTCTTGGCCTTTAGCAGTTGTGTTGTTAAAATGCCATTACATGGGAGCATCAAGCGTCGAGCATCTGAATAAAAATTTATTGCACATGATTATGAAACTTCTGATTCTAGCTTCTTAATGCAAAATAGTAAATTAAGAGAAATTATGTTTTGATATATATACTATTATTCTAACATATATATATATATATATATATATATATATATAGATAATATTAAAATTTATTTATTTATTGTATTTACATTATATGTATAAGATAATCTAAAAGATTAGATTACAATTCCGCCTATACATGTGGAAACAACACTGTATCGCTAGTGCCAAGCTCGGAAAAAGGAGGAAGGTTCATAAACAAGCTCTCTGTTTAAGATAAAATGTCAACATATTCAAATAAACATCAGAAATGCTTCAGATACAGATCTCTAGAAACAACTCGGCAAGAAGAAGAAAATGACTATAGAAAGAGGACTTACTGGAACATACAATCGTAGAACAAAAGGATCAGGAGATACTGATGGAACTTAATAGACACAACATCAACATATGCACAAAATCAGAGATAAATAAAAGAGATATGTATCTTCCAAATACATCTAACAATTACGTTCTAATGTACAGTGGTAAAAACAGAAACATTAGAGAGCACAATATAATACATATACTGTGTACACTGAGAATGAAGGACAGAATACACATGATACGCTCCAGATTTTGTATATGAACAAAATCAAGACAGAAAAACACATCTTCTATGAAACTACTTCTATGAAACAACTACTCCAACATTGAAAGTACCTCTGCAAGATAAGATACTAATCAATTGGAGCATATACTTCTTACTGGTCCTGGATACTAGAGCACTAAGCTCAGCATAGGAAGCGATCGCAACCTAGTTTTAAGTAAGTTAAGAATTAAGACTTCAAGATTTAAAAGGAAATCAGATACATACAGAAATACAAAATCGAATCTTTTGATAAAGAAAGCACTAAACCGCTATATGCTAGCTAGGAGACTAGAAGGACGTGAACTACAATGGAATTTACATGTGAAAAAAATGGAAACAAACAGATTAGGCAAAATATAATAAAAATATAATAGCCAAAACTGATAGAACTTACGACTGCCGAGATGTCCACCCAAATGATGGGAATTGTGGATCATTTCTCTTCAAGAAGAATAACAGCATTGAAGATGAATGATACAGAGGGCTTACTCTAAACTAACAAGGAGAGGCTTATACGTTCTGCTCTTCATCGATTGTGATCAAAATTGGAGCGATGTTAGAGGAGTCTACCTCACACAAGTGAACCTATAAAGACATTCCCACTAATGGGCCTTAGAAACCGAGTAACGAGCATTTAAAAATATACCAAAAATTTGGAAACAGCCTAATATCTTGAAAGGTATGCATTTTTGAGAAAAATGTCTTACAATTAGACAAAAGTGATAGAATTTAATAAAATGTATTTATTGGTTTTATTAGTTTGATCTTGACATCGTCATGGTCAAGTCAAGGTTGACGTAAATTGTCCCTATTTCAATCATAATAAAATGTCATATATTTGATGATTTTTGAATTTTGTTAAAATATGAAAAGCGATTATTATATGTTTCATTTTTGTGGTAAAAATGTTATGCTCATTTACTTATTTCATTCACATTATATATATTCTCTTCATATTTATGGGAAACTGATTGTTCTACGTGATTCTATAGCCCAAAAATTATAAAAAGTTTATACATATTTCGGTTGGAGGCAAAAATTGATGACTTTTATCTATTTTCTTTACTTGTTAATATTATTAATGGTGCCTCTCACAATGTTTTAATCACTGTAATTAGTAACAAAAATGAAATTTCATTAAATAGTTCGTCGGTCTCAGATATTATTTTTGAGTATTTGTACAATTATATGAACATTTCTAATTATTCGAACATTTCTAACAGTTTTCTCATTCAGTCCGTCTTCGCAACATAAAAACAATGTTGTTGATCTATATATGTTGGATCTCTTCACAAATTTCTTTACACGTTAAACCTGTTGATTTTTAGCGAAAATATCAAGAAAATTTGAGAAAAATACGATGCGCAATGGTCCCCTTCTTATTGTCGAAGTCATGAAATGATTTGCTCCAAATTTGACAGATTCTTCGAAGAATTGCCGACTGAGAAACTTTAATTCAAGAGCGAATTTTATATTATACGATCTCAGGAAGAATAAACTATATTTTAAATAATAAATTATGTAGAGAAGGGCTATGAGCCAAAAGACAAAACAATGGAATGTAAATAATAAAATATAATTGAAACAAAAATATAATTACAAATAGTGTTTCGATCCTACTTGTGTCATTCTCAATGTTAAATAAAACGAAACATAAAAATAAATTTAAATTATAAACGGTTTAAATAAATTAAAAATGAATTATAGAATGAATTAACAATAATGTAAAAAATAAACTTACTATATTTTATTTAAGATCAAAGCTGACTTTACCAAAGTTATTTCTTATTCCCATATCCCTTGCGCTCTCTCTGAGTGAACTCGGCATTTAATCGAGCAATTTTTCTTCGATCGAGAAGAAATCGAGAACGAATATCATTATTGGCGATTATGTTAGACATCACATTAGGTATCATTCTGATATTACGCTAAATCTATGTTGAGAGTATATGATCTACTCAGACAGCACAGTACGAGTAACATTTTAAAAATTTATTTAAAACGTACATATTGGACGTATTGAAAATCATCTAGATTAGATCCATGGATATTTTAAAAACATTTTAAAAACATCCAGAGTTACTATTTTGGACTTCTTAAAAACGTCCATTTAGGACGCAAACTGAACTAAAACTGAATTAATATATTAAATAAATTTTAAATCACAATCAAGACAAAATGATTTTCATATGAATATTATTACTGATTAATATCTTATTCCAGAATATACATCAAAAATTATGATTAAAAAAAAATGTTTTTCCTTGAATTCGGGAACTAATTTTATAGTGCTTCAAAACGATTACCCATCCGGTTGCATACCATCATCCACTATGTTTTGACTTTTGAAATCATATGGAAACCACTTTGATGATCCACGAACCACCTATATAATCATGGATGTATAGTTATGATGTATACATCTGTTCAATATGGTCCTGATAGAAATTTGTACAGTTCAACTGAACATCCAGTCAATTCTAATCTAAAACTATCTAATATTTAATCTTAATATTCTTCTTCCACGGCTCCTTTTTATATAAAAATTATGCGTTTCGCGGGTTTCTTCCGTGTTCATTCTTGGAATGATCTCATATATATATATTTGAATGTCTTGTTTGCTGTTTAACATTTTATTTGACTGCCCAACAAACGAGGATGGATTGAAAATGAATTGAAAAGAATTCAGATTTTCAGAAATATTGATTCACGAATGTTAAAAAAAATGAATGCTTTTCCCGAATGCATTTTTATTCATTTATAGAAATTGCATGGAGCACATCTCTATACTTTTCAATCTAAAAATAATATTAGCTTTTTCTGTACACAACATTGTGAATACTATTCAATTCAAAATTTTCAGTAGGAAATATAGTTTTTTTAACAATTAATATATAAAATATTAATATTTATATTATAATAATATTTTATTAATTATTGCGAAAATTACAACACGATAGAGGACTTTTCTTCTCAGTTTAATCCATTCTGCCCCTATGCGAAAGATTTTCCAAATACCTTGTATACATAAAGTTATATGTATGCATGTGTATGTATATACATTTGTATACATGTATATATTCTGCAATACACTCTACTATTTTTGTTAATTTTATAATCAAACTATTGTTTTCTAAACAAAACTAACTTTTAAGATTATTTGTATGGAAGGCCACATTACCATCTATATTTCTCTTCGATTTGCCATTATGCAATGTCGCCACATTTTTATTAAATATCTTCATAAATATTTCGTAAGTCCAGAATCGACATTTTAATGAATGTGATTATCAAGTTTTAAACTTAAATATTCATTATTAACCAAATAAATCAATTATCGTGTAACTAGAGTTCACTTTCTTCTCTACTAAATAGTGTTAAAAACACATTAAAAAAAAATTATTTTAAACATTTGTTTTAAAAAAAACATGTTTAATTTAATCTGATGTTTAAAACATGTTTTAAACATTTGTTTAAAAAAAAGACGAAACAACTCCGGTCATCTCCATTTTTTACAATAGAATTGTATAATTTTTTTACACAATGATTCCTTTAATTATTCTGCATATAAAAGTATTAAGTGATATCAAAAAACCAGTAGTTTATTAGATATTTTATACTTTATTTTGATATATATTGACATAAAATATTAAATATGTTATTATATTTAAAATGTTAAATATACAATAATAACTCATAAACTAATAATTTTTTTATAATCGTACCTTAAGACTTTTATGAACAGAATAATTAGATGAATCAATTAGTGCAAAGAATATACATAATTACTTTAAAAAATATGTGAGCAAAATGGAAATTTGTTAAATAAACAACTATATGTTTTTTTTCCCACTAATTGATTCATCTCATTATTCTGTTCATAAAAATATTAAGGAACGATTATTAAAAAATTAATAGTTTACAAGTTATTTAACATTTTATGCCAATATTAATGATAATGCCAATATTAATAATAATTAATAATTAATAGTTTACAAGTTATTTAACATTTTATGCCAATATATTTTTCTTTTTAAATAATTATGAAATTCCGTTATGTAGACTTACCAATCATCACTCGCGCCGGTACGGCATTCCATTCAAGCCAAAATGTGATGAACGAACTGGTTACTAGAATAATGCCTGGGATGAAAACCGTAGTGAAATAGAAGGAACGATCTCGCGTGAAGATCAAATCCACCTTCAAGCAGCTGTAATTACCTGAGTCAAGCACACGTAATTTTATTTTTCGTGTTGCAGCAAAAATCGATAAAAATTTATACTTTGAGGAGCAAAAAGAAAAAGTACCTTGATAACACTTTGATTCAAATAGAGACAAATCATTAATGGATATTCAAACACTAAATACTTAAATACTTCACTATTAATGAGATAATAAATTTAAATAATTATTGAGAAAAAGTTAAATCTCGCTGATAACCTTGATCTTGATTTGTCTTATCAAGATCGTGATTCTGAATAACTTTGTTTTAATAACTAGATGGCGATCCCTTATAGTATATCCCTATTTCTGAAATACTTTAAAGTATTAAATTATATATAATATAATATTTAAAGTATTAAATTTTATTTCGGTATGCAGGATCCGGTCGAATAATACGTAAAAGTGGGCACGACAAGATTCCTTATAAAAAAGTAAAAGAAATATAGAATGAAATTTTTCGATTTTCTGCTTAGTTTTCGAGAAAATTTAATTTGAAAATCCGCTGCGTACTGTTACGGCTAAGCTATAGTCGAGCGATGTATAACGTGTATAATGTTTAAACAACGTTAACAACGAAATCTAAAAACTATTAGATTTGAGGGCAAATGCAAAGAAAATTTTTAGTGAACAAAATTTTATTTTATTAATTACAGTATTACTCCTATCGATGTATTCCCTATTATAATAAGAGTATAAATCATCATGATATTTGAATGAAATCTGCTATGAGTGTCGAGTCATCGTAAGTCGTTTATGAACACTACACACGTTATACATTACTCGATGAGCTTAGCCGTAGTTTAGCCGTAACAGCGTACGTACGCCACAGTTTTTCAAACTCGATTTTCTCGAAAACTAAGTAGAAAAATTTTATTCTATATATATTTTTTTACTTTTTTATAAGAAATCACGTTGTGCTCGTTTTTAGATGTTATTCGGCCGGTCCCTGTACATTTCAGTTTTTCATACTGTCTTTGTGTAATTTGTTTTGTATTATAATTCGTGCTTCTTTATTGGCATTTTTTGTTTATATTCGCTACTTGTATTTGGTATGACGTTTAATGTAAACGTTTAAAATGTCGTCAATGAATTTCGTCCATTCTTCAATTTAAAAAAAAACAGTTTTCAACATGCAACTATTATATATAAGTTTTTGAGTCTTATTGAAGATAAAGATAAGTTAATAGATTTTCTGATTAAAAAATTATTCATGGATGTGTCAAATATTTACGATGTGAAATAATGTTGGATTTAAATCGGAAGTATATGCTTCTTGTTTAAAACTACGAAATATAAACAATATAAACATAAGAAACAATACAAAATATTGTGTCACTTCAGATGAATTCACTGAATATAAGACATGGTTTTCCTATGTTCATCTACAATGAATAAATTTATTCTTATTGAATACTTTTTAACAATTCAACGCCATTCTTGACAAATTTTTAATGGAAAGTTTTTAATGGAAGAATTTGATATTATCTTATTACATTTATCACAATGGTCAAATTTTTATGTGAGGTTAGTTTTTATATATTTTATATATTTTATTATATTTATTATATTTGCACGTGTCTGTAAAAGTATTTTTTATTTTCTTATTAATCTGAATTATTTTTCTTATACGTGATCAATGTACAATAAGAGTTATAGATGATCGTGAGTTACCAGGAACAGTGTTCTCAGATCCTGACATGGGACCTGTTTCTTTTTAGCGTGGGGTTTTAATCTCATCACATGATTGCTAAGCGCAAACTATATGCTACCGTAGCATGTGGTAAGGTCCCACGAGATCACATAACGAAAACACATGAGATCCCGCCAGAGAGAGAGAGGGAGAGAGAGAGAGAGAGAGAGAGAGAGAGAGAGAGAGAGAGAGAGAGAGAGAGAGAGAGAGAGAGAGAGAGAGAGAGAGAGAGAGAGAGAGAGAGAGAGAGAGAGAGAGAG
>NW_012130066.1:12316361-12338878 GCF_000143395.1 Atta cephalotes | reverse complement strand
TTACGTATATCTCGTTTCATATATCTGGTCATCTTCATATAGAATTTGGAAATCCTGCGAGAATCTAAGATGCCGGGGTGATTTCAAATAAAGTAACAATAATTTTCGCATTCAACGACGCAGTATTTTATAACGAGAATGAAAAATCCTTTCGACGGACATTTGTGTTAATATAAATATTTTAACGATGAATTAACGACAATTTTATAAGTAACAGTTGATATATTTGATTTACAATACTGAGGATGACTAAATATATAGTATAGTCGAAACATCGAGATACTATATTTATAAAATAATGTATTATTGCATTGTCACTTTGCGTTGGTTTTTATGCTTCTTCATTGTCAAATTTGATTTGATCGAAAATTATTTGTTTAAAGAATCTTATTGGACTTTACATATGAATACATTATAGGAAATAAACTAATAGGAAATAAAGAGCCTATAACGGTTGAAGCTGGAGTTTTGATGCTTAAATAATTCGAAGTGAATTTATGTATTACAAATCCTACCAAACTAAGCGCCGAATTGATTTTTCGGTCTTCTAAACGCATATCGATAGAACTACTAATAATAATTATAAATTAAATTATATAGTAATAATTTGATGCTATTCCGTGCAAGCGTCCTATGCCTTTAGACTATCGAGGCACTTGTCTAATAATCAGTCTAATGAGGATGTTCGCACGGAATGCTAGAGATCCGAGTTCGATTTCCGGCCGAAATAATTTTTTGCAATAAATTATTTAATGAATTTGATAGAATAACTATGTTCTTAAATAGCTGATCGCAACAAATGTGATCGCGTCGGACGATGAATGCATTGCCTCTGCTTCTGTACGCGATCCGTAACTCGCTACTAACTATCTTTTAATAACTTGAAAAGTAAGCGTCGAATAAAATTTTCGTAAAGGAAAAACCGTCCCAGAATTTAGTCAGGAATATATTTTTACAAGGACATGAGATTGTTCTGAATCATTCTGTATATGTCAAGATCGAAATATTGGGAGGTTTTTATCTTCTAAAGTGAAGATTTACTATTGAAATTACATTTAAATATCTCAGTAACTGAAGAAGACCGCCATCTAGTCGTTAAGACAAAATTATTTCGGATCATAACTTCGACAACATATGTTATGCTCAAAATCGAGGCGAAATTAAATTTTTTTTGTTAATAATTATTTTCTGTATAACTAATAAAATAATTAAAAGTCTGAAGTTATTAATATTCAGTCTTTTAAGTTAGGATAACGTAACAATTGTTTAAAAATATATTCCTTCATATTTAAAAAAAATTTTCATTTCACACATAGTTCCAAATTTCATTTGAAATTCTGAGTCTTAATTCAAGTAATTTTAAATTCGAAAAAAGTAGTAAAACATATAATCATTTTGTTAATTAGCGTCGATTAAACGTCCCATTCATGAAAGCAATTAATGTATTTTAACAAAGTGTTAATAGTAAAAAAGTATCAAAAAAGGATTAAAAGCTGTTTGCAAGCATGAAGGAACATCTATCATTAAAGAAACATTAATTTAAACCTTCTGTCACAAATAACTCTATGTCGAATACTTCTCATATAAATAAATGTTCTTGAAAAAAAAGATATGAACATTTATTTATTAATTATATGGTACAATGATTCATTCGGTGATATTCAATTATTACCGTTTGTATATTTTATTAATTTACAGTTATCGTCTTGTTAAGATTTCTCTTGGAAATTGATTTTAAATCAAATCCTTATTTTATTAGATTTTATAACAAATAAATAAATAAATTAGTAAAAATATTGTGCAAATAGGGATATAAATAAAAAGCAAAGTTTGTAATATATATTTGATCATAAAAGACAATATAAAATTCACACATTTGAAGACTTATGACTATTTAAGACTATTATATCTCAATTTTATCATCTTGTCATTATTAAATTGAACTTCATATGAAGTATAATTCATAAATATGTACCTACCTAGAATTTTTGTAATTTAATAATTAAAAAATTTTTATATATACTTTACTTTACATACTTTATTTTACAAGGGCTAAACCTTACTTAAAAAGAACGATCGCAAAAAGAGTGGATTTTTTATGTTTAATCCTTGATTTTGGAATCGAATTTTATATAAAATAATAGCTCATAATAAGATATTAACCACAAAAAAGTTTTATGTTGAACATACAATTATATTGAATTTGTTTGAAAATCGGTACTCTTTGAGTTGCTGATTATGAATCTGATGTTAGATTTTAATAATTCATGATAGCGGATATAATATGGCAGACACAAATACTGAAACAATCATTCACTTCTACACTGAGAAAAAATGCTGTTTTTAAAATGCTGTTTTAATTTAACTAAAGTCTATACTATAGGCTATCATTAACATGTATATTTTTATTGACATAAAAGCATAAATTATTGTTTCAATAAGCCAATAAAAATATATATATGAATTAATTACTTATGTTAGGGACAGCCAGTCGTACAGATTTTAATTGAATTAACATTTTTTTTCTTAGTGTACGAAGTGAAACTGTTAAGTTGTGTTTTAGCGACTCACTAATTATGAATTTTCTATTTTCTTCAGATTTACCTTCGAAGACAGGATATAAAAAAATTATCCAGCGAACGATGCAAGATCAAAATGTTCTTTTAAACATAACAAGCAAATTATCACGTTATCCTTTGTATGTAATGTATCAACTTGAATTTGATCTTTTTTATGAAAAGATAATAAAAAAAATACTTTTTTAATTAATAAAATAAAAATTATCATGATGATTGATTACATTTTAAAATGTGATAGAAAATTCATAATCAGCGATCCGAAAAAACTACCACTTAACAGTTTCCATAGAAGTGAATGATTGTTTCAGTATTTGTGTCTGCCATATTATATCCGTTATCTTGAATTATTAAAATCTGACATCAGATTCGTAATTAGCAACTTAAAGAATCCATAGATACCGAAAAAATTCAACAAAAATTCGTGCTATAAAACATTGTTAGTGTCACATTTTCTTAGTAGTTGATAATCCCTTTAGTACATATTTCTGAAACCAATCACTGCTCAACGTAAAATTATTTTGTGAGTAATATTTCATCATATTTTTTGGCTATTATTTGGCTAAGATTCGATTCTAAAGACCGAAAAACAGGCATTTTTTGCGATTGTCCGCTAAAAAAAGTTATATCATAATTATAATCTTTCTTTTGGCTTTGTTTAAAATTTCTTAAATAAAATTTTATTTAAAATTTACAATTTAAATATGTCCTTTAAATATACAATTATATTACATATGTATACAGGGTGGCTTGTTTTGCCTAATGCATCACCTGCTAATTACAGATTCTTGAAATAATTTGGAGACGAAAAGCCTAATATCAAAACTTCGAGACTGTAATAATAGTGTAATAGAGAGAATTTAAGAGCTCCAAGGGGAATGCAGTGCGCGGGGAATTCTTCAGAGGTGGGGAGGTATGATGTCATGCGAAGTAGCAATAAAACATCACAGATTTTGGGAACTTGTATTCACGTACAAGACAACAAAAAACATCACAAAAAGAAAACATTGCATGAACAAAAACAATACAAAAAACAAATTGTTATAAAACGAAAAGTGTGTAACAAAAGATATCCGCCATATATATGTTTCGTTTTTCGGCCAAGATATGCAGTGTAATGCAATTTTTCTAGAAACAACATTTATAAATTATTTTAAATCCGTATAACAAATCAAACTAACCAAGATTTCTTATAAAGAAGATTTCTTATAAAGAACTGGAAAGGATACGGACAGTAAGAATCAAGCACAGAAGATGTCGCGCAAATAATATACCTATAAAGTATGAAATTTCTTTATTCACTAAACGCGCTTACACGTTTCGACTCACTTTTAAACTTTCTTCAGAGACAACATAAATTTACATATATAAAAACTGTGAATAAAAATTATCCTGTTATGGTAAGATCCCCTACAAAAATTTAAATATCAGAATTAAAACCAAAAAGAGTGAAAGAAAAGGGAAAAAAAGAAATGAAATTAGGAAATATCGTAAAATAGAATATGGAGAATTAATTTATCAAACAACTTTAAGATTATAATTAATTATCCAGCAAATAAAAGGATGCTCACCATGTTCACAGAGCATCATATCACAAACATTATTATAAAAATAATTCAAGAACTGGCTCCTGATAATGTTGGTCAGTCAATATCAGATACAATGAGTCACTTTTTGTTTTTTAGCTAGTAATTTTCCGAGATAACAAATGTAAAGCGTTAATCAATTCCAAGAACAAGATAGTTAGAAAGTAATTGATAAACACGCCAGAAAGACTCAATACTGTGTACAAACGACACTGACTGACTAGACGTGACAACAACTCAAGCCTTTATAGCTTGTCTATGATCGGGAGATAGGCCTTGAGAAGCCCCTCTATATCCGTCTGCAGGTTGAATCCATGTGTCTGTCTCCTGATGAATATTATCTCCGAAATCAATCTCTTCCTGTAATGAATGCTCTTCATCCAGCATTGTAACGTTGTTTCAATTGAAATCATTCGATTATAACCGATGCTCCTTTTTCTTTTACTCTTTTTGATTTTAATTCCGACATTTAAATTCTCGATGTAAGGGAGCTCACTATGATAGGATAATCTTTATTCACAGTTTTTATATATGTTAGTTTATTGTCTGAGGAAGGTTTAAAAGTGAGCCAAAACATGTAAGCATGTTTTAGTGAATAAAGAAGTTTCACACTTCATAGGTATATTATTTGCGCGACGTCTTCTATACTTGACTCCAACTGCTCGTATTCTTTCCAATTCTTTAATTATTTTGAATAAATATGACCAGGTTTCATAATTAATCGATTGGATGCCAACATCTGGCTACTATCGAAATCGATAATATTGAAACGCCTTATGTCTCCCTCCCTTGATAAAAGAGCCTCGATCATTTATTCTTTTGGGGAGGGGACATGACAATCGAATATGTTTTTTGCAATATGTTTCAAGATTAGTAGAAATGTAAATGTAAGTAAAACTCGATAGAATTGTATTTTAGAATTTATTTTAAATTTTTGTGCGGATAAAGCCTTTTTTTAAAGCATATTTTGAAAATGAGCGCATAATGCTTTACTCTGAAAAGAGGGGGTTACAGACGAATATAAATTCACTCTAGAAATGTGCTAGAATATAGTACATTGAAATTTATGAGAGCGAATTTCTATTCTTACTGTTAGTAAATCATTGTAAACATGAATCGAGATTTCAGTCAAGCAAGCGCGATTTGTTGAAGCAATCCCACCAAATTGTTACTTTGAAGGAGTGTTTCGCGTGGATAGAAGAATGCAATGAATTTATTAAATAGCTTGAAGAATGCAATCATGTTAAGCGTTCATGGATCTCTCTCCATTGGATACAAGCAATCTTTAACCGCTACAATTGCACTTGAGTGTACAAAGACTCAATTAAAAAGACGATTTCTACATTTTGGTAATAATTATGCGAATAGCAATAATAGTGATAATAATGCGGAAAGATCTTTTGTTTAACAAGAGATCAATGCAGCGTTTGAAAATCGAATTTTAACTGATGCGATCATTAATGCGGCTATATCGAGCCGCGACGATTTTTAGAAGACAGTAATATAGTGCTCGAGCGAGTGCAAGATACATTGGAAAAACACAACTATAAAAGTGAACACCATATTATATTATTTAACAGCGAATTTGCGACGTCATAAATGTGCCAATAAAAGTATTAATACTAAAAATTATGAACTCTTTCAAAAATCAAACTTGCGTGAGTGATACGAGTAGAATGTCATCGAACCCATTGATATATCTTGAGGAATTTCAAGAATGTGACAGTGGATGGGCGTCGTGAATTATGAATTTCACAATAAACATCAATAATAAATATAATCTAATGCGCGTGAGTTGTCGCTTTGAAGTGCCGCGAGAGATAATGACAAAGAGAGCGGTGATTAACGTGCGATCAATGGGCAATGTATGCTTCGCGTGGTCGGTGATCACCGCTCTGTATCCAGCCGAAAGAAACACGGATCGCGAATCTTCCTATCCACATGATGGTGCTGAATTTTCAAAATATAGAATTTCCTATAACGTTAAAAGACGTAACGAAATTCGAATATCTCAACGACGTGTCTATTGACGTATATGCTATCGAAGAACAGAAAACGCTAAATGTTTTTCCAATATGACTCATTGAAAAGGAGAAACATACCAATTTACTATAGTTGCAAGATCCGCGAGACGACAATGTGGGCTATTTCGCATGAATCAAGCAAGAATCTGTCTTGACTCATAATTGAGTAAACATCACGATCAAAAGTACATTCGCGATCGGTAAGTATATGATTAATAAAAGCGAATTCTTCTTTGTTTGAAAGATAAAAAAAATTAACATTATTTATTTTTATTTGTAGTTCTTTATATTATTTTCATTCCAACGAAGAAAAAGTGCAGTTACACATGATAAATTGCCGACGGATAAAAACGACTGCGCTATCCAACTACCAAGCGACGACGACAAGTGGCTGAGCTTTAACAACTATAATGGGAAAGAATTTTATTTGTCGTTTACGTTCTAGATCTAGAATGCAGTTTTCGAGAAAACTGATAGCGATCAGGAAGCACCTACGCGTACGTATCAACATCATTATCAAATATTTAACATAGATTACTACGTGCGCTGTTCGGACGACGATTTGCTATCAAAATATCGATTTTGTCGCGATGCGTTTCATCGAAACGCGATGATTCGTCAAAAAACTGAGAAGTTTAGCACATTGCGTAAAAAAGATTTTAGCAGCTAACGTCCCCATGAAAACTTTGTCGAGTGTACAGTGGAAGATATTGCGCAGCATTGTCACGTGTGTGAAAAGCCTTTCGCGCTAAACGAGTAAGCGATCATTACCATTTAATCGTTACAGGTAGGGGGGAGGGGGGAGAAGTCCCACGCATTCAAATTGTAATTTAAATTATAAAAATTCATATTTTATTTCCATAGTTTTTCACAATTTATCAGGTTATGATTCACATTTTATCAAAGAAATAGCTACAGCATATGAAGACAGTTTAGAATTACTACCAATAAACAAAGAAAAAATATGTATCATTTATAAAAAATTTATAAAAATGTTAAAGATATTGCTGAAAGATTCGCGAAATAACATAAAATTATGGTTTATCAATTCTTATAAATTTTTAAGTACCAGTCTCGACAAATTAACATCCTTTCTCAATAAAAATAAACTTCGAATTTTACAATGCGAATTTCAAAATTTGTCCGAAGAAAATTTTAAGTTACTGATACAAAAAGGGAATTTTCCATATGAGTACATTGATTGCGCTGACAAGCTGTAAGATATACATTTAATCATCGCACGAATCATTCTACAGTTCCTTGATCGGCAACACTGTATCCGAAAGCGATTATGCGCACGTCGTGAACGTTTGGCAACAGTTCTCTGTTCAAACCTTGAGTGAATACAGCGATCAATATTTAAAAATGGACATATTGAAAATTTTTACGATATATTGAAAGTTACGGTCTCGACCCTGCGTATTATTATACTTTATCAGGTTTTACGTGGGATGCTACACTGAAATATATGTGCGTAAATTTCGAACTGCTCACTGACATCGATATGGTGATGTTTATCGAACGCAGTCTTAGTCAATGTTCCAGTAGAGCCAATAACAAATATATGCAACGTTACTATGGGGACATTATCGAATCTTTATAAAAAAAGTCGTGTAATTGTATTATTGAAATGTATTATTTTATCGAAATGTATAACTTTAAATAATTATTGTATACGGTATTACGTTTATGTAGTATTACATTTATAGTAAAAAATAAAGATTTTTTTATGTGTTAAATTGAAAAAGATGGGTATAAATAAAAACATTTATACATCTTATGTTTTCAATATACCTTTTATATATATTTTTATGTTTAAAATAAATAGATTTTTATGAAAATACAGTTTGTATGAATTAAATTATCCTTGTGTATCCAAGAATTATGCGATCAAATCTTAACTATTTTATGTAAACCTCGTCATCTCTTCTGCGCAATACTTTCTCCACGAGATACACCGCCGGATAAGCCGCGCGATATAACTCATGTTCACAGAACGCTTTAGAGATAGATTTTCTGCGATAGTCGTCCAACAGATAGATTACGGGATCGTGCAGTATGCTGCACTTTAGCGATTTTAAACACCTCGGTGGTCCAATTTGGTATATAACCCTTCTCCAAGACTATTTTATATTTGCTCACGTGCCGAATCATCTATTTTGAATTTCGCTGAATCCGCGATTTTTATGTTGCTGTATACCATAGCTAAGAGTTTTTCAGCGATCGCGGGGATAACGTTGACGGGTCGTATATCGATCGATCGATGCTTGCGCGTGTTATTATATATCTGATATAAACTGATATAAACTAATATAATCTGATATAAACTGCGACAGCGCATTGATTCACTTATAGTTTCTGTTAAGTGTAAACATCTTTCACGTTTTTTTAATGTGTGATTGAATCGCTCTACGTCTGATGCCTTCATTACGGAGTATGTTGAATAATAATTGATGTTATATTTTTTCAAGAGCCGTTGCACATCAACGTTGTAAAATTCTTTTCCTATATCTGTAGATTTTTTAGACATCTCTTGCTCTTTTGAATTATTTTAGCAATAGCTTCACACTCGCTTCCATCTTTATTCTTGAGCGGTATAGCTCACGCGTACTTGTTCAACACATCGATGACGGTGAGTATAATCTCTGTTGAAACGCGAATATGGGTGCATCTCGTCAGTCTGCCACAGATTATCATATCCCCGTACTATGACGCACCTTCGCGGAAAATTCTTCTTGTCGGAGCGTACAATTTCTCGACGAGCCGACGTCTCTTGGAGCTAATTTTTTCTTTTTTTTTGATCGGATTTTTTTTTCATGATTCGGCGCGTGATACGCACGATACAGGAAACAAAGAAAATTTTTTTCTCAATAACTCGACTGACCCATTTCATGCATACGTAATTTAATTTATGATGAGACGCTTCGCGAAGTTCTTCGATGACAGCATTTTGTTGTCGTGAGCGTTATTGCGTACTCGGTGCGAAGCGTCGAGCAATCGTAGACGACGATCCATTAGCTCATTGAGATCGTTCCAGTTCACATAATCGATCGCGCTGTCGTTCAACGTCATTGTGAGGTAATTCCTTTCCAGATTTCTTCTATTTCTGGGTGTGATCGACATTAATGGCGTGTTTGTACCCCTATTGCTCAATATTCGACCCTGCGAATGATGCTTGTGTTTATGCGTGTTCGTCGCCAGCAGCATGCTCTTGTACTTGTGCATATCGTCTTTCGTGAAGAGGAAGATCGTCGAGAATTCTCTTGAAAATCAACTCGTAACCACATGTACCAGTGTATCGTATGTCAGATAATTATGTTATCTGCCTCATCCATAAAGAAAGATTTATTGCCAAACATTCATCCTTGTATAAGTAAACGCCATACACATCATCTATATCGTTCTCTTTCCCTCGCGCTCTCTGCAGGATAGCCTCGATGTATTTTTGATCCAGCGGACCCAAGTCTCGTAACGCCTTCGGTTTGCAATCGATTTTGAACCTTTGTCGCTAGTGAGTCTCTCGAATGAAAATATTCTCGAACGACTCTATCGATTTTCGTGCGCGGTGTAAAGATTATCGGCTGTATACGATCGTGCGATCGATCATCGAATTTATGCAGAGTCGAAGAGAGTTCGAACGTTACGTTGTCTTTCTCATCCTCCTCTTCCTCCTCCTCCTTCTCTTTCTTCTCTTTTCTCCTTCATCTTTTCAAGGACAGACGCTACATCATTATAGTGCAACTCTATCTTTATCGTGCGTATGCCGGGACTATGAATGATCTGTCGCAGCGTTTTGATAATAGGTTTAAAATGCCTGTCCAACGCCATGTCCTCCTCGATTCTACCGATCTTCAGAGCGCGATGTTTTTTATAGATCGACTCGCTCGTCTTCTCAATCTCTTTCGCGATTTTT
Source organism: Atta cephalotes (assembly GCF_000143395.1). Classification (NCBI taxonomy): domain Eukaryota; kingdom Metazoa; phylum Arthropoda; class Insecta; order Hymenoptera; family Formicidae; genus Atta; species Atta cephalotes. The sequence goes on along the minus strand of NW_012130066.1, from coordinate 12,328,779 downwards.
TCACGCTCACACATATCAGTCTTGTTCATCTCTAGTATTGACAACGATTGACCACATTATGGTATTGCGAATTCGCGATACCATTAAATCCTTTTTTGCATCTCCCGTCTTTAAGCGTACTGTCCTTGTCTATTACTCTATTAGAAATCCATATTTTTGTCGCCAATAGTGCGACACAACACGCAAAATTTATTTATCGTATGACATATCGGTATTTATGTGATCGTTGTAAACATGTTTCTAGTTGATACTATCCTGTTTGAAAATTAGCAGGTTCGCGTTGTCGCGTATCAGATGTTTAGATATCTTTGCATATGTCTGACATATAGATAGAAGTAGTCAACATTCGTGGCGATCCATTGAGAAGTATTCTCTCACCACATCCTGCTTGTCATATGCCACCATATATGTCATCAAAGATAAAAATAGAATTTGAGTACACCTCGTTTGGAACGACATCGCTGTTATTGGAGATCGTAAAATAGCCGATTTCATTGATAGATATAAATAAATTTTCGAGATATTGGTATTTTGGTTATTGCAGCGAATAGATCGTACATGTTCTCGATCTACGCCGTTCGGGCTCTCGAGCAAGCGAGAATTATGAGAATTTTGGTTTTATCACAATTTGATGGACCGCAAATAATCGCACGTATACTCGGCAGCATTTCGTACTTGCGCTTCTCCACGCCGCCTCTCATCATTCGCGATTTCGTGTCGCAATTTATGTATATCGTCAGCGATTGTCGTACGAATTTCATGCTCATACTACGAGTTGTGCCCTCTCGACCGGCTATTTAAAGGCGCGCGAATCGCGCAGTAACAAAATGTATCTCGTGCTGTGTCTTTTCGATATTCAGGACTTGAGCGCTGAACAGAGCGCTGCAGTATATACCGAAGGTCGTACTCTTACGCGTGTACGGTGATTATTGACCATGTGTGGGACAAGCTTCCGGAACACGTGAAAGTGGATCCGGAGATTCGAACCTGTCGTCGTTGCAACGAGCACTACAATTAGTCATGACAGTGGACGCATAGCGACGGTCCGGCACTGAAGATAAAGGACTGTAATGAAAATCGCGCGGCGGTCTGCTAAATCGAGCGATAAACGCGCTTCCTTTCAAGTTATATATCCCTACCAGTTTTGCGGTCCAGACACTCGGCTAATGAAGTCAGAGGTGATACGCATAAATCCGCTGGACGCGACATACCGAGAACACGACATTGCGTATTCTCGGCATGCTGCGTATTCTCAGAATAACGATTTCACCGATACGGTGAACAAGGCCATTGCTCGCTAATAAAGCGTCACCGCGAGAGATTCGGTTCTGAGCGAGAGAGTCGCTGATACCATCTGGACAGCAATGAAAGCAAAATCAGCATGAGCATGAAATCGAAGAAAAAGACAATGAAAGATGATAAGGAAAAAGACAACGAAAAAGCGGATGCCACCGATGACGAAACGAGGCGCGTTACCGTTTTTGCCAATGTTGGGCGCATTTGTCCTTAATTGGCGGCGCGACCAGCGTGGCGAAAGCAGTAAACGATATTAGCAAAGTCGCGTGACGTCAGCTCGAGGAGCTGCAATATCACAAACGTACGATGGAACATCTCGCTCCACACAAATGCAAATGTGGATTGTTTCTCAGCCTCTACAAACGCAGACAGGGTGTAGCAGTGAAGAAAAAAAAACGCCAAAGAGATGATAAAATTACCCTCGGGTGTAACTACCAATGTGCAATGTTCGCAAGATATATATTTTAGAAGTATTTTTATACGTAACGCGTTACCGATGAACGACTTGCGTCGAAACGAAAGCGGTATTGTGAATTTGGATGATGCGACAGGTAGACTCATTGGGTAGCCTACGCGAAGTGAAACGACCGCGTAGTGTACTTTGACAGTTTCAATAATTTTCGAGCCCAAGGAACTGGTACGATATTTCGAGAATGATGTTACAATAGAGTACAATTGCCTATCTGACGTACGATCAGAACTTCTACGGAAGTGCTTGCGGTTTCTACAAACGGTTGACGCGCGCGAATTTAAAAAGCCCATCGAGGTGTCGCAAAATCTCAATATCCATTGAACGCTCTTTCCGTAATATCGTTGACATTTACGCCGAATGGAAAGAGCAATGTCCTTACGGCAAATTACTTTCCTGCCATAGAGTTGTGTGACGGCGACTACGAGCTCTGATAATTTTTGATACTTATTACACGATACCAAACGTGAACGAATCGAACAATAAATTTTATTTCGGCAATGATGACACGAAAATTACAATTCCCAAGGATTTGTATGAAGTGCGAGACATAAATAAATTTTTGAAACGTGCGATTTTACGGAAACGACAGCGCCACGACGCGCTTAAAACCGTTGATGTAATGCGTGGTGACAATAGCAACAATAACACTGATTACGACAACGATGGCGAGGGTGGAGAATATCCGCTCCGCGCAAACTACAACATGATGAAATGCGAGATCAGATATGCCTACAGAATTAAGTTGGGCTTTGGCAAGCCCAACAATGTTGCTGCTAAGATTCTCGTCGAAGGGTATACCGCGAAGATGGCACGAATCGGACATGTCGATCAACGTAATGAACGTAAACATTATCCGTGTAGAATGTAACATGACGCGGACGCGTACTGCAATGGCAAAAACGCACATAATACATGAATTTTCGCCGAGCGTGCTGTCGGTATATAATATAACATCGGAAAGGCCTGCACAATTCATTTATCTTGTAATCATCGGAGTATTACCGATCTAATAATATGCATTGTCGATCAAAATGGACGATTGTTCGATTTTCGAGAAATGATCATCGTTAAATTGCGACGACGACAGCGAGCGTGAGATGCTCGTGTTGAACGGAGCGCATGCAGAGAGATAATTCTTTACAAGACCGATAACGTCACCGTTCGACAACATTCATCTAATTGCATCAGAAAGAAGCTCAGTGCAAATTTTTTAAATCTTCACAGTACGCAACTTTGAGATGACTGATATCCTAAACGTCAAGGACAATTCGATCTTCGACGATCGCAAGGTAAAGTTTGATATTCACACGTACAATCCGTTTGCCAATTCAACAGTACAGCGACAAGATAAGAATATCCATACAGCAACAGGATTTATACACGTTGCTGTGCGAAAGCTTTCTATATATTGAGGGAAAACTGACGAGGAACAGAGAAGTTCAGAGTGCTATCGCGGTATTGGCAAATAATTGCGTCGCGTTCATGTTTGATGAAATTCGATATGAACTCAACGGTGTGGAAATTGTTCGCAACAGAAACGTCAGAGTTACCAATATCATCAAGAATTATGTGTTGACATATGACAAATCTTTGATTACTCTGGAACATTAGATCCGACATGGAGAAAGGACACTTTAATTTTTGTATATACGGTCAACATGCTGTTGGGCTTTTGCGAGGATTACAAATGTGTAGTCATCAATGCTCACCATGAGTTAATTTTGATAAGATATTACGCAACGACAACTATTGTCTGATTGGTCATCCGGCGACAGACCCAACGCTTGAATTAAGCTCCAAATGCAGTGGCGAATGCCGCATAGGTGGAGCAAGATAAATAAGCTGTCGATGAGCATTGGAAAGCGCTCGTTATCTGAGCATGAGTTTTCGCTCGTGGGATTTGTATGAATATCCTTTTTTACAAAACACGACCAAACATCCTTGACCGTTAAGACGGCTGTTCAACTCGAGAAGTTGCGATACGTTATCTTTGCTCTGCAAGACCGAAAGAACAACATATTTCAAGAAGTGTTCGACGCTTGTAATTTGAGTAATGTGAAATTCTATCTAAATTCAGATTTTTATTCGTACAATGATTTAAATTTGGATTTTGAAAAAAAGAGATACACTATTCTGTTTGATATGTATGCGTTTTCGTAAAGTACACGTATATTACGGAATCGATTGCTTCGAAACACTGCTCAACGTGCTCTCGTTTATCGAGAAAAGACTTTTTATAGTCATTGACTGCTTGAGACAAAACGAATCTGTCAAGAGTGCTACCATGCATAGAATTTTCAAGGAGAATGTGGCTACAAATACTATAGTCTATTGTCTCATCGTACGATCGCGTGGTTCGGTACAATCCGTTGTGCGCAAAATCACATAAGTGCATTCTCTGACACGCTATAAAATATACGATTCATCGAAATCGATCGCAGTCTCGTTCGTCATGACCAACAAATTTGTGGATCTGCAAGAATTTATCGTTAGAAAGAAATTTACGTGAAGGAAATGGCGGTGTTGAAAAAAGGAGCCATTTTCTCTCACTACATTTTTACATGCCATGGAATTTTTTGATAAAATCTGAAAACCGTTATACATTATAATTGTCGTTACATTACAATTATAATTATTGTTATGTTACGATAATTATTTTTACATTACGATAATTATTTTTATGTTATCAGCATTTACCTTAGAGAGTGAAATATTTATTATATTTTGTTTATTTTCCAACCGTTATTTATTATGTATGTTTTTATTATTGAGAATGATCGAAACGTCTATTGCTAGCATTCTTTATTAAAATTTTAACTTAAAACATTTTCGTTTCCTTTTTTTATATTTTCTATTTATTCTGTTCTGTTTTTATATAATAATTTTTGGCTCGTAGCCCTCTTTCTTCTTTGTTTTTCTGAAATTTATGAACCTTATTACTAATCAGATAATTTAATATATGCGGGTGAAACTATGCATTATATTCACGTTTATTTTCCTTTTACTTTTTCCTTCATCAGAAATAATTTTAATGTTAATACTTGCAATTTACTTAAAGAACTATGTAATAGAACTATGTAAATATTCAATCAAATTAAGCGTAAATATTAGGGTCCGCAATAAATTTTTAAATTCGTGTTTCAAATTAGGTTTAGTTTCCTCCACATTTATACAAATTCACCAAAGTCAAAGCTTTTTCACTTTACAACTTTAGTAACTCATATAAACGATTTGAAAATATTCAATTCAAATTTGTGAAGACAATTATGCGATTAGAATTGAAGGATGCCTATTTGCATATAACTAGAGTGCGTATTTTTAATATCTCTAATACAATTCCTGTTGTTTTGTCAGCTTCCATAGGTGATGAGTTTTTCAAATATTTAGATCATATTAGTGGTTCTTTTTTTCTTGAACAGATGAATAAAATACATAAGAATTGGTTGGTGAATAGAAAATCTAGTTTTTCTTGTTCAAGAATCAGACTGATCTCATATGTCGTATTGTTTCAAATGATCTTTGTAACAATTTGAACAATAAGAATCTACTCACTATTTGTGAGGTTTCACTCAACATTGGGGCTCACTATTCTGATACTAAAAAGTCTACATCTATCCAAAAGAATTTAGTAAAGCTTCTCCTTTAGAGATGTTACAAGACTAGTTTGTCAATTTAAGTAGTACCGATATTCCTCTCAAGATTCAATACTTGTTACAACTAGGTGAAAAATTTAGTCTTCCTATCAAGACAATAAAGAAAAAGTCCTAGTTGAATTCAAACATATTGAAAATGGTATTACTGGTCGCCCTAAGAATATTGTTAACTTTGCTAGAAATATAACTCCATTCCTATTCTCAATAGATTTTATAACAATTTTCCTTCTCCTAGTTTCTATGACAGAATAATTTTAGAATGGCTGCATCTCACTAAGATTTTTATTAATGATCATCCTAATTTGCTTATTACCAATGCAGACAAAGGTATGTCACTGTCGTGCTTGATAAAAATTCATATATATTAAAGCTGGAGGGGATGTTGACACCTATTCTATTATTAACAGGGACTCTACGAAAAAGTTGACACAGGATTTATGTGTGCTTCTTACAAGATGGAAGGCGGTTGGTTTTATCGATGAATTGATATATAAAAGATTAATGACTTCGGATAGTATATTCCTAGAGCGTATGATTTGATCAAAATTCATAAAGCTGGTAACCCATTGAGAGTATCATCTATAAACATATTGTATCATCTATAAACAGTCCTTTGTACTATTTTTCTTTTTTTTACATAATATAATTATTAAGAGCATATCACAAGCTCCTAGCCATATTAAAGCTTCTTGTAGAGAAATCTATCTTGTAGAGAAATTAAATGGCATGGCTTTTGACTCTAATTATATATTAGCTTCATTGTGTCTCTTTTTACTAATATTCCTGTAGATTTGGCATTGAATAGTATTGAGAAGAGATGGATTTACATATCCAAAAAACTAACATTTCAAAAGAGAAATTTGTTACGGCTGTAAAATTTGTTTTTTCACTTTCAATAACTTTTGCAAACAAGTTTTTGATTCTCCAATGAAGTCATTATTATCTCCTATCATTGCTGACATAGTAATACAGAATTTGAAAGAGATTGCCATCTTGAATTTACAAGTACATTAATTATTTTATTACAGATATCGATGACATCGTTCTCGCATTTCCATCTGAATACATTGAAGATACTATTATTATTTTTAATTCTTTACATACAAGGTTACCAAGGTTACAATTTACCATGAAGGTTGGCAATAGCAGATTGAATTTTATTAGGTGTGCTTCAACTTTGCTGCAACTTTGCTTCCGCCGTTTTCCTATAGATGGCTTTAGCGGTAAATGGTGGTCGAAATAAATAGATCATAGATGTCATACAATAAACTTGGGCATCTGTCAACATAACCCCATAGAAACATTAGTCGATTTGTGTCTGCATCATAAAGTTATTCTCGATTGAAAATGTCAGTTTACGAGCCAAATTCTCGTTATTTGCGGAAGATTTTAATTTTTTGCTTCAATATGAAGAAATCTGCGGCTGAGGCTCATCGAATGCTCTCAAATACTTATGGTGAGGCCGCTATTAGTGAAAGAACGTATCGTGAGTTTCAACGCTTCAAGAACGGTGATTTTGAAGTCGAAGACCGGCATAGCGGTGGAAGAGAGAAGGTTTTCGAAAATGCAGAATTGGAGGCATTACTTGAGCAAGACTCGTGTCAAAATCAAGAAGAATTGGCACGATCATTGGGAGTGACTCAATAAGTCATTTCAAAACGCCTCAAAACCATGGGAATGATTCAGAAGGAAGGAAATTGGGTGCCGTACGAATTGAAGCCGAGAGATGTTGAACAGCGTTTGTTTGCTTGTGAACAGCTGCTTGAAAGGCAAAGACGGAAGGGATTTCTGCATCGCATTGTGACTGGGGACGAAAAATGGGTTCATTACGATAATCCCAAGCGCAGAAAATCATGGGGAGTTCCCGGGTGTTTCCACGTCGACGGCCAAACCGAATATTCATGGCTTCAAGGTCATGCTCTGTATTTGGTGGGACCAGCTCGGCGTAGTGTATTATGAACTGTTAAAACCGACTGAAACAATCACAGGCGATCGGTATCGAACGCAATTGATGCGTTTGAGCCGAGCATTGAAAGACAAACGGCCGCAATACAACGAGAGACATGATAAAGTGATTTTGCAACATGACAATGCTCGACTCCATGTTGCGAAAGTGGTCAAGATATACTTGGAAACGTTGAAATGGGAAGTCCTACCCCACCCGCCGTATTCTCGAGACGTTGCTCCCTCTGACTATCACTTGTTTCGATCAATGGCACACGGCCTGGCCAGCACTTCCGGTCTTATGAAGAAGTAAAAAATTGGATCGATTCGTGGATAGCCTCAAAAGATGACCAGTTTTTTCGACGCGGGATTCGTACGCTACCCGAAAGATGGGAGAAAGTAGTGGCCAGCGATGGATAATACTTTGAATCATAAATGTATAACCAGTTTTTTACAATAAAGCCTCGAATTTCGGAAAAAAAAACGGCGGAAGCAAAGTTATACACCTAATATATACAATATTATATATAATATTTTATATACAATTTTATATACAATAGATTGAATTTTCTTGACCACTTTGATTATTGACAATAAAATAATTATTTGTCATGTTCGATACATATCACAAAACTACATTTTCGAAAAGGTTCCTAAATTTCCATTCCAATCATCTTCTTTGTTATAAAAGAGGCATAATTATTACTTTCGTTGATAAAATATTTTTGTTATTACATCCTCGGTAATCTTGTTGAAGCTATTCATATTTTTTTTAATAATGGCTATCCTTTCCCTTTTATTTTTTCCACAATTGAAAACCAATTAAAATTTCACATATACAATAAACATACTACACAATCCACAAATCAAAGAAAAATTTTTTACAGTTCCTTACGTTAAATCTATCTCCGAAAATTTTTTATCAAACATGTTTCACTGTAAATTAGCATTATCCTTGAAAAGTTTTATTAAGAGAGGAAAAGACAAGTTAGAATTACTTTCTAATCAAAATGTGATGATCTATAAGATCTCATGTAATGATTGCGAGGCTAGCTATGTTGGTCAAACCAAGAGAAAATTAAGTACGAGGATACGTGAACATATTTCGGATATCAATAAAAAAACGTTCTCCATCGGTCATTTTTAATCCGTATAAATCTCAATCACAATTTTAAATGGAATGAAGTGAAGATATTGGACAGCGAATTTTCATATAATAAGAGATTGATTCGAAATGATACACATAAAAAGACAAAAACAAGGCCTAAATAGACAAAACGATATAAAATCTTTGCCTGAATCTTATCTATTATTCAATCTCTTTCTCCTTTTTAATTTTTTCTTGTCTTTATTATTCTTTCCATAGTTTCATTCACATTTATATCCCCTCTTATTATATTTTCCTCCTCCTACCACTTTTCAACTAACTCTTACCTTCCTTCCTTCGAGTGTCATTTTTGTGATTTCATTTTGTCTTGAACATCAGGGGAGACAAGATATTTTTATTTCTTTTCACATTGTTTCTAAGTTTAACGCACTGTGTGTATCCGAAACTTCTTTTATTTCAACTTTTGATTTAAGGTATGTTACATTAAAGATATGCATATTATTTTAGCTGTTACTATATCTTAAATAAAAAACTTTCCAGTTAATATAGAGATAAAAGAAATTTTTTTGCAATCTTAATCTTCACTAATTTTGCTAAGTATTATCTCATATATTACATTCTGTATGCTAGTCTTTAATTCATCGTTTTCTAACGTTATAAATTTGTTATATTATAATTTATATTCAGTTATATTATTTCAATCTTGCGCTATATTTTCATTTATATTACATGTGTTTTCTACAGGGTCATACTCATGTTTGTATTCTCCGTTCACTTATAATCGAAAGATACTCATTCTTTTTATCAAATTGACACCAGAAGCATATAATAATTTTTCTGCAAGTAGTTATCATTCGCATCCTTTCCGTTATACATTATAATTGTAATGTTACGATAATTATTTTTATGTTATCAGCGTTTATCTTAGAGAGCGAAATATTTATTGTATTATATTTTGTTTATTTTCCAACCATATTTTTGTTTATTTATTATGTATGTTTTTATTATTGAGAATGATCCGATCGCAATCGAAATCTATTGCTAGCATACTTTATTAAAATTTCAACTGAAAACATTTTCGTTTTCTTTTTGTTTTTTGTTTTTTGTTTTTTTGTCTTTTTGTTTTTTTCTACTTATCCTGTTCTGTTTTTTCTTTGTTTCTTTAATCTGAAAAGTATTGCTCTTCCTGGCTGAATGTTTATCATCATAGATTGCGATGGGAAGACAGGATGATCCCGTATAGCATGGTTAAATGCCTGATTACGATGGCTGTAATTGGTGGATGGAAGAAGATGACGACAATAAGGCTTTCGTATATGTTAAAGGATGTGAAAAAAAGCGAATAGTTGGTGGATATATTCGATAGTGATGATTTGACTATTATAATCCTGAATGCTGATTACGAAGATATAGATTCTTTGAATAATCTAGATATTACTAATATTATGCGATGTATAAAACATGTTAAGAATATGCGTTACAGAATATATTTAAAATATACAATTGATGATCGCAACGTCAAAAAGAAATGTATTAAGTGTAAAATAAAATATGAGATTTTTTTTTAATATGTTTTAAATTTCTTTCTCCTTTCCTTTCCTTGTAGTTAAGAAAAGCTGTTGAGTCATAATATTGTAGTAATACGATTTAATAAGTATTATATAGTATGAATTAATCGATATAAGGAAGTGCGCTTGGCTATTTGTATTACATTAATAAAAATATTGTCATAATTAGCTATTATGTTATATTACATTCATAAAAAATATTATCATAATTATTTACTAAATCTCAACATCAAATCATTAAATATCACATCTATTTAATTAAATCGCATGCGAGAAGAAAACGTGGGAGAGAGAGAATAATATGATAAGTATAGAACCACAATGGGTGGGAGAAAAAGAACAAAATCTTTACCTCAGACCTCAGTGATGCGTTCCCCTCCTTCGTATCCTGTGTGATACCCCCCGCACGCACACACGCACACACGCACGCACGCACGCACACACATACACACACACACACACACACACACACACACACACATACACACACACACACACACACACACACGTATCGCATATATACGCACTAACCATAGTTATTTAGAACTAGCCTATCTATTCGACTTTCCTACAAAAACTATCCCCTTCCTCACAATTTGTTTGTGGTTAGAACTGTACGTAATCTTTACACGTTCAGTATTGTTTTAATCGCTTGAATGAAAAATTCAACTACAGCAGCAGCAGCAATGTACTCCACTGTAGGAAGTAACACGAAAAAATTATTACGTTCCACTTCAGAATAATAATGAAATTGAATGATATGAATGATAGAATGATAATAATAATGAATCCATCATTTACGAAAAGATGTGCCAAGTAAGTTTAAGAATCCCTTATTTTATACTTTTTCGAATTAATTTTTTAATTAACTATTTAATGTTTCTTTTATATTTTTTCATAGCGCGCTCGTGCATCATGCGATTCGTATATTAGGCAGGAAATACACATTAACACTTACGGAATACAAATTTCTAGAAATTGGTATCAACATTAACCTATCGAGCTATGTGGAGATTGCGATAGGAGATAATCATGGAAACGAATTAATGCTATCTCTCGAAATAGAAAGGACTCTATGAACAACGTTGGAACATTCAAAATTATCTTCGAAATCATCACAAGGGTAATTTCTATTAGCATTGGACCGCTGTGCGATTCAGTATGATTGAAAATACTAAAATTGCTTGGAATTATTCGACGTACGTTTAATGATGATTGAATCAATATGATTGATCAACAATATTGTTTATGTTCAACTTAGATCAATGCATTGAATTAGCATTCGATCAATTGGTTGATAAGTCGAGAAAGTCGATACAAGGTTTACATGATTTTCGAATATCGAATTCACTGTAACGGATGCTAAAGATGTACCAAATGTAATATGCGCTAGCGATTACTTTGATAAAAATCAGCTCCTCAACTGCGGACTGTTAGCTATAGTTTTTTGTGCGCAAGAAAAAAATTATGTAAAAAAAATAAATAAAAAAATTTTTAATCTAAAAATTGTGATATAATTTCTTCACGCATATATAAAATAGGGAGCTGGAATATATGGCTTGTGTCTTTTCTGTTTTTGGTATAGAAGGGATCTTTTATGACTGTATATGTGTATAAAAAAATTACTGAATAGAAAATAACTATAATATTAAGAACAATATAGAATCACTGTGAGGAATCAGGTACATGAAAGGATGAAAGAAACAAACAGAGATTAAAAAATACAAAACCATTTATTATTATTATTATTATTATTATTATTATTATTATTATTATTATTATTACATTGGTTTATATATAATATTAAAAAAATATTTTTTAAATCGGGCAATCGGGCATCGAGCAATAACGTAGATTTCAATGAGTCGAACATCAGTGGCATTTGGTCGGGCATCGGCTGAAATCAGCGACGTTTAGGCTTGAGCATCAGTAGCAGCGCTTTCTGGAAAAAGAGAATAAAAAAACTTGTTGATAATTGTTCGTTTTTAGCAAAAAATAAAATGCATTAACACTAGTCATAAACGCATTTGTAAACAGAAGATACATACCGTTTGACTTATATTTTGCCGATGTTGATGGTAATATTGGCAATTTTGATGCTTTTTCTCTAGGACATTCCAAATATCTCGCTTTCTCCCTCAAAGGTGGTAGACTTGACGGATTTGATGACAAGGGATTCTTGCTCTCGATCAATTTTCGACGTATATATTTTTTACTTTGTCCATTTTTACTTTGTTTTAACGCTCATAACTAAAGCTTACGATTGAAAAAAAAGCTTTATACATCTATATATATATGTGTGTGTGTGTGTGTGTGTGTGTGTGTGTGTGTGTGTGTGTGTGTGTGTGTGTGTGTGTGTGTGTGTGTGTGTGTGTGT
>NW_012130066.1:12307242-12307829 GCF_000143395.1 Atta cephalotes | reverse complement strand
TCGTCTCTCTCTCTCTCTCCTCTCTCTCTCTCTCTCTCTCTCTCTCTTTCTTTCTCTCTTTTCCTTCGATTTATTCTCTTTTAGATTTATACGTTACACTCATATCGAACAGATAGATATGAGAGATAGATTTTTACCTTGCTCTTCAAATCTGCGCTGGCACAGCGAGCACTTAGAGTCTCCAAAATCATCGAACTCGTCCTCCTCAATCACGATCTGTCCGTCAGCTGCAACAAAACAGCCACGATCTTTCCTTCCTATCTTTTATCTGTTCTTTTTTTCCATATTATTACAGCTTCTATATGTCGAAAGGAGAAACGAATTTTCACAGAGCCGCGAAATAAGCTCTAACAAGGGAAGACTCAGAAATGTAGTTCACGGATTTTTTATCAGCTTTTTCTGATGATTATTTTGGGGCATCAAAAACTAATAAAGCCGTAAATTGCATCTTTGTATATTATTCGAAAAAAAAAAATAATAATTTTAGCACACGGTGACGGATCGTTTTCAAATCAGAGGAAATCAGTAGATATTTAAAAAACAATTAATTTATATATATATATATATATATATATATATATATATAT
>NW_012130066.1:12302208-12307222 GCF_000143395.1 Atta cephalotes | reverse complement strand
GGTACACACCTGCCTATATACAATGTTTTATATACTTGTCCAGTTCAAGTCTTTTTTAATTTTTAATAGAGCACATATTACATGAAAATATTAAATGACATGGATTTCTGCACTCCGAATAGTATTTGCCATGTATGGTTGCATGAGATTTGATAACATGTTCACGAATGGTGTACATGTGTTCGATGTCCGCTAATCTCATCATATACGATGTATATAAAATTGACGAAGCATCTGTTGTATAATAAAACTATCGCGCACTGTTTCGTCAGTACGTTCAGTGCCATTGCTTCCTCAGGATACACTATTTTGTTCTTAGTGTCTTCACTCTGATCCTCACTCTGATTACTATTATAGCCGCTATCCTCCGATAATACATCCTCATCCATTATCCATTATTGCCTCAAAATTCACATCTTCGAATACTTCGTCGATATCCATCAGGTCTTCTTTTGGTATATTATTCTTTTGGTATATGAACAATATTTGTGCACTATATTTTCCATTAATTATTCAGTATATTATACAATACTTTAAGAAAGCTTGCTTCTAAATTATACACTTCTAAAATCAAATTCATACTGTAATCCTTCTCTTCAACCGGAGTAGATATTATTTTTTCTAATTTTTTGAAGGAATGTTTCAAAATTATATTCTCATAAATATAAGAAATTTTAAAATTCTAGAATTTCACTTAAAGTATTTCACTTAAAGTGTTTCAATTCCTTTTGTATATGTATATACGTATATACGTATATCATATAAATATCGTATAAAAATATAATAACTAATTTTTAATAGCAGCCAGATGTCGGCGCTCAAAATCAATCATTTCTATCGCGATCAATCTTTACTTATCTTAGACATGCTTTTACCCTTATAAAAATTTATGACAACTTACTATTTATACAATTCTATCGAATATTACTTACACTTCTATTAACCTCGAAACATATTGCAAAAAACATGTTCGATGTCATGTCCTCTCCTAAAAAAGAATAAACGATCGAGGCATTTTTATAAAGGGAGGGAGACATTGTATTTCAATATCATCATTTTCGATAGCAGCCAGATATTGGCACTTAATCGATTAATTATGAAACTTGGTCATATTTATTTAAAATAATTAATAATAAAAAAATTAATAAATGTTGTTTCTAGAAAAATTACATTACGCCATATCTTAGCCGAAAAACGGTTGGAGCATATATCGGCGAATATCTTTTATAACATTTTTCCCATACCTAATATTTGTTTTTTGTATTGTTTTTGTTCATGGCAATTCCCTTTTTATGATGTTTTTTGTTGTCTTGTACGACTGCAGTCCCCAAAATCTGTCTTACTGCCACTCCGCAAACATCATAGCCCCTCCTCCTTCCTCAATATCGAAGAATCCCTCGTGCCCTGCATTCCCTTTGGAGCTCCCGAGTTAGATCTCTCTCTATTACATTACTTATATAATAATAGTTATATAATAATAGTTTTTAAATTAGTAACGATTAAAGTTTACTAATCACGGAGCTGACAATTCGCGCACTCAGGCTTGATGATATATGATGATATATGAAGTGGTGAAGATGTATCACGAAGCTCCTCTCAGCTACTTCAAGATTATCAAATATTATTTATATTATTTTAAAATATTGTTCTTGCTTTTATATGAAATCTATTTGTATCATTGTGTACACATAATTAATATCGAAGCGTAACAAAATATCAATTTAACAGTGAGATATTATGACATGTCAAAATGTCAATTCATAGTCATGTTCATGTGCTTTGTATGCACGACAAATATTTTTGTAATAAATAGACAAACTATTTTTAATGTAAAAAATATCAAATATACAAAAACGGTATATTTCATTAACAGAAAATGTTATTAGGCATCAAGATTCAGTACGATCGCATAGGACATATCTCGGTTTACAATTTGGTTTTTTATGTATATTCTGTATATGACGTAAAAACGTTATAAATTAAATTTTACAAAAAATAAAATAATTCATGCTTCGCTTATAAAGTAATGCATATTTTAATTAACTCTTTGTGATCACCTGGGTCCAGGGAATTCCAAAAAGGTGTGACGCTTTATATTTTTAAAATGAGTCTTTTTTTTAAGCGAGAACTTAAATTGTCATTTATTCAAAGTTTAAAATATCTTTTTGAACCTTCAACCGCATATTGTTCCTTCGCAATATTTTAAATATGTTAAAATTAAAAACTTTGAAAAGCTGCATTTCTATATTCTACAATGTTTAAAGTATGTTCAGTAATTTTTATGATTTTAAAAAACAACTTGCTATAAGTACGGCAATCAATTAAAGTTGGGATTTGCTCTTTGTGTGACCAACATAAAATTCTCATGAAATGTGATCACAAAAGATTAATAAGTAAAAATTGTGTGTATCGATTTATTGTCTCTCTATGAATTTTATTGACATATATATGTGTCTTATTGAAATTTATATTAATTTTTATATTTTTTACTTTTTTCAACATCTTATTAGGATAATAAGAAATATGTATGCCAGAGTAATTTGATATAAGTGCATTAAGATTAGTTAAATTAGTATTTTATATATTGTATTTTAAGCCTTGCTTTATTAACACATTCGATTCTTTTTAATGAAGAATCGAATTCTTTCTAATAGTTTATCTACTTATTACAAAAATATTTACCTGCATACAAAGCACACGAATATTGTTTGAATTTATTTTAATACATGTAATATCTCACTATTAAATTATTACTTTATATGCTTCGATATTAATTATGAGTACACAATGTACAAATAGATTTCATATAAAAGCAAGAACAATTACTTAATAAAAATATCATTGCATATATGTATGATAATCTTAAAATTGTTGAGAGGGCTCTCGTGATATCTTCACTATCTTCACTACTTGTCATATATCATCATGCCTGATGATGTACGGAGCGTGCAAAATGTCAGCTCCGTGATTAATAAATTTTAATCGCTACTAATTTAAAAACTATTATAGCTCCGACGTTATAATAATTTTTGATATTAGATAATTTTCCAAATTACTTCAAGAATCTGTAATTAGCAGGTGCGTTAGATCTGAAACATCCTCTATGTACGAATCAATATATTAATCATATGTGTATATGTCGGTTATTTTATAAATATAATACCTTCACTAGCAGATATTACATTTATAAAATATATTATGATATATCGATCAATTTTATAAATGTAATGCTAGAAAAGATATTACATTTATTAAATAACATATTAACCAATATGTTGATGCAACACACGATACATACACAATATATCTTTCAAAGAATATGAAACAGTATGAATGGGCAAATATTTATTAGTGCAATATAACAATAATTTTATAATAAATAGTACAATATAAACTTATAATTAATAAGCGTTGCTATACAAATAATATCAATATAAGATAAATAAAACTATAAAATAAAAGTGTAATTTATAATAAGAATCGCTTATTATATTTTTTATTTTGATAATACGATTAAATTCAGTACATATATAAAAAAAATGAATCAATTATTTCTTCAGCATATACAATATTCTAACTATTAAATTTGACAATGCTCAATTTTACACTTTCCAGTTAATAATCTCTAATTAACAATAAGTGACAATTTTATCGCAATAATACACAAATCAATATATAACACTGTGAAACACTGATTTTATCTTTGGCTTGCGAAATATCATTTTCGAAGTATTTTTTGATGCTGAAAACGATGCCTCAAAATTTGCCTATCACGTCAATTTTCTGAGAAAATTGGAATGATATAGGTGAAAATTGACAATTTTGGTCTTTTATAATGATATTGTGGTTAAGAAAATTTTATTTTATGTACATTCTTTCTATCTTAAAGTGCTATTTTTTATCTTCAAAATGGATTTTTTTTTTCTGTACGATATTTTATGATTAAGTTACGTTTGAAGTTTATCACTGTTTCTGAAGTTTATTCGAAAAAGCTTATTTGAGCTACCATTTAAAAAATTTTAAAAATTAAAAATAAAAAAAATAATAAAAATAAAACAAAAATTAAAAATTAACAATAAAAATAATAAAAAAATTAAATAAAGAAAATATATATAAAAGGAGGGTAACAAAAATCCCACGTGGGGCACTCCGGAAACACATATTGCGGCTGAATGATCTTCTAGCGATTGTCATGCTAATCGGAATGTCTAAAGGTGCATTCATATGCAAGCGTTACGCATCAAGCAGCAAAAGCAGCAATCAATCAGTTGGACGATACGGCCAGTGATGTAAAAATTGCTTCATTGATTGATTGCTGCTTCAGCTGTTTGACGCTTGATATTTGCATGTGAATGTACCTTAATGCCTACTGCACACTGGATGCAATAAATGATAAGCGACGAGCGATTTGCAATGAAAGCTTTACTTTGCGTCATCGTGTGAGGAAAAGCAGAGCTTTTATTGGATATCATTGTTTATTGTTCATCGCGTCCAGTGTGCGATAAGCATAAGAAACATAAATCAAAATATGATACTTGCTAACTACATGTGATCAAGAGATATGGTATTGTCTCGCGCTAAGTGAATGTGCAACGCGACAGCGCGATAGCGTATGCCTAACTTCAAATCCATTATTAAATCAACTTGGTCATAAAAAACGTGCAGAAACCAAAGAATTTATTTTAAAGATAGCACTTTAAAATATAATGTAAACAAAATTGGCAAAATAAAATTTCCTTAACTGCAATACCATTCTAAATATGGCCAAAATTGTCATTTTTGGTCTATATTATCCCATTTTGCTCGAAAATGTGATGTGATAAAATTTTT
The DNA here is from genome assembly GCF_000143395.1 of Atta cephalotes. Classification (NCBI taxonomy): domain Eukaryota; kingdom Metazoa; phylum Arthropoda; class Insecta; order Hymenoptera; family Formicidae; genus Atta; species Atta cephalotes. The sequence goes on along the minus strand of NW_012130066.1, from coordinate 12,302,392 downwards.
CTGAATACGGATTCAAATTCAGCGGCTAAAAATCTTCGAGAAATAACATCATTCACATGCCAAAGACAAAAAAAGTCAAATTTTGTTCCTCAATGTAATACAACAAAGCAAACATCGAATATCTACTTGGGATATCTTGGCATTTTGTATTTTGGTAAGCTTGGTCCTGTCTCTCTCTCTCTCT
>NW_012130066.1:12290262-12300528 GCF_000143395.1 Atta cephalotes | reverse complement strand
ATATATATATATATATATATATATATATATATATATAAGATCCGAAAACTGTTTTTGAGAAAATTATTGTAACATTCTTTGATTTTAACTGAAACTTGAAACAATTGCCTCGTGAACAACTGTCATTCGTGAAGCAGTATAGTAAGAATCAGCGTAGAATTAGATAGAGCGTTACAGAGCCTATAGGGGAGATCGGGGTTTGTTAATATAGTTTTCACAATTTCGGCATATTAGATTTTTTAAACAATTATTATGATTAATATATGTTAATATGATAAAAGGGAGAATCTTTTTTTACATTTTCAAACTAGTAATGATTCTATGCACTATCTATACAATTTTTTTGCAATAAATGAAATACTACATTGTAATCAATTTGCCTCGATAAATGTGAGATAAATTGATACATACACGAAGTAAGAGAAAAGGAGGCTCAACTCTGTAAAAAAGTAGAATCAGTTTGTGATCCGAATTGAGAGAGAATCTGCTAACAGAATAACTTGCACATTTGGATGTTTAAAAAATCAGCTGTACCGATAATACACACGATGTCATTAATGCCTAGACATTTGAATTTGCAGAAGTAGCATTTCGAGGCATAATCAAGACACGCGTTCCTTTCTAAATATTCATGCATTATGATTATGGTTATTCGAAATTGTAACGTAAACTTAAAATTGAACTAAATTAAACTAAACATAAACTAAACTTAATAATTTAATAATTTAATAAATAATTTAATAATTTATAAATAAAATCGCTTTTAGACACAACTTTGATGAAAATTTTTCTCAGAATTTTTCAAAATTTCTGTATGATTTTATAACTTTCTTGCATTTTTTATAAGAATTAAAACTTTTTAGAAATACTCAGAAAGCTCTGGTCTATATCTTTTCTCAGAATTTTTCATATATAAATGCCTCGATACTCCTATAAATTCAGATGCCTAGGCATTAATTACAGCGTGTGTACGTACGAGCTACACATTTCTTGTCGTTTCTTTGATTTGTATTTTTAATTGTGAGGTAAATTTTTTTTATTCGAATAACTTTTAAAGGTATCAAGTAACTGAGGTAAGGTTGATTGCATGGCCTCTAAATGTATAGATTATTCCTAGATTATTCCGCTTAGCGGATTCTCTCTCAATTCGGCTCACAACTGGTTCTACTTTTTCCGTTTGCGCGTTATCAAGTTGAATCTCCTTCTTTCTTACTTCATGGGTACATATCATGTGTAAGTTGCTTCTATAATAAATTCTATATTAAATTAACAAAAATATAATAGAAAAGTAATAGAAATAAAAATCAAATAGTAGACATGTATTTCTTAGTAAAAATTAAATCTTTCAAAATTATTTTGTAATAATCAAGTAATAAAATGTTATAGAAAAACAAATATAAATTATTTTATTTTTACCTTATTTGAATATAGAATATTAAATATACATGTTTTGTCAGAGTTAAGTTGTGATTGGATGTTCACACGTACGCTATAGCAAGTCATCTAAACTTGTATTGAACAAGGTGTCCCAGAATTTGAAATTATTTTTATATGTAAATAGAGGGGAAGCTCTAAGCTGTATGATAGTCGCAAAATGTTTTTTACAACTTTTTAATTTTTACAATAGTTAACGAATTATTAATTATTAAAAAAAAATTATAATAGTCCGGCCTACTGCTATGCAATGCACGGCGAGATGCAGTCACTGAGCGAGATTGCTAGGTACGCAAAGAGTTGTTTATTAGTAATAAGTGCGCTTGCACTTATTATATTCGATGAAAGGCTAAGCTTTCCCTAACTGATTTTTAATAATTGATAATTCGCTAATTATTGCAAAAATTCAATAGTTATAGAGGACTTTTCATTTTAGTCCATTCTATCTGCATATGAAAATAAAATTTCTAAATATTCTGGGATACTGTATATGAGTCAATGCGCCTCCATTCCTACACATGTCTGATTTTTATCATTTTATTATAAGAAATTATTTGTATTCAAAATATCATGTTGTATATAACAGACACTTTTTTTAAACTAATATTGTCCGATACTGATTTTGTCTTTGGCTTACGAAGCATCATTTTCGAAGTATTTATTGACGCTGAATACAATGCTGTCCTTAGAATTTGCCTATCACATCACATTTCCGAGAAAATTGGAAGAAAATAGGCGATAACTGATGATTTTGGTAATATTTAGAATGGTATTGCGGATAAGGAAATTTTATTTTTCCATTGTTGTCTATTATCTTAAAGTATTATTTTTTGCTTTCAAAATGAATTTTGTTTCTGTATAATTTTTTGATCAAATTTATGAGTTTGAAGTTATCATTGTCTTAATCGAGGAAAATTAGCGGTATGGTAGAATAAAAATAACACAATAAAATATAAAAAAAAAGAAGTAATTAAAAAATTAAATAAAAAGGAATGTATAAAAAAAAATGCAACAAAAATCGCCTCATTGTAATGCACTTCAGAAATACATATTATGGCTGAATAATTTTCTAACAACTGTCATGCTAACCTCAAAGTTAAATCTAAAAAACATGAATCAAGATATGACACTTAACATAGCTATGCATAATCAAGAGACATGATAATATCTCGTACTAAGTGATTACATTAAAATAGTGCAATCTTTTTATCTGAGCTGAAATGCTGACAGTTTTTCTATTGGCTATTTCGACCGTCATTTTGGACCTAAATGATCTGTAGACTCTAGTGATCAACTTCCAGAGAAGGAGGGAACATAAAAAAATCGATATTAATTATTATCGTCATAATCAAATTTTAATAGATAATCATTTTTTTAGACTTATTAATGAAACATTACATTATTACATTGATAATAATACTTAATTAATAGCATCATATAGGTCACAACCAAAATTGCATCAAGTTATGAAATCACAAAAATGTATCACATTTTATGTTTTAAAATTGTATTTTTGTATGCTATGTATTTTACGAATAATTTTTGAGATTTTAATAAAAAATCATAAAATTTTTCGCATGTTAAGTTAAAATTAAATTTCACACTGAGCATAGATTCTCATGTTTTATTAATAATTGTATTTTTTCAAAAATTCTTCTTCAAAAGGTCTTGTAAAAAATCGTTCAGAAACAAAAAGAATTTATTTATTTTGAAAGTGAAAGATAGCAATATAAGATAATATAAATAAAATTGGTAAAATATAATAAAATTTCCTTTAATCATAATATCATTAGCAGATCAAATCCAGCGGTTAAAAATATTCGAGAAATAACACTCCAATAACATATAAAAGACAAAAAAAGAAATTTTGTCGGATAATATAATACAGTATTCGCAAAGGATCTGCACATTTCGGACCGATTTCCGCGTATGACCTCCACTACCACTCGAGGCCAGCGGCCGAGCCGCCGGGTGCTCACGTGAAGTTCTGACTCAAGAGCGTCTCTATAACTTAAACGTGCGGAAATCGTATTTAACATTATTAAAAAATATTTTTCTTGCAAAATAATTTTTATTTTTTTTTAAATCAAATACTAAATTTTCTAAAATATTTTGTCATAATAATTCTTCTGTCTACTAGAAATCATTCAATAAGTTTTATAAATTTATATCGAGAAGTTTCTATAAGACTTGCGAAGATGAAGTTAGGAAATACGTGAAAATTCTGTTTTCCATACGAAGATCTTACAAGGTTTCAAGTAACAAAGATTCGCAATAACTATTTTCTTTTATAAACGAATATAATTTTATTGTTACCGTTTTTATGTAATTGTTTTACATTCTTTTTTAAACAATTACATAAAGACGGTGTTATATACGTTAAAGAGAATGTTAACAATTAATTATTAGTCAAGAATTTAAAATAATAAAATTATATTCGCTTATAGAAGAAAATAGTTATTGATATAGAATTCTTGTTACTTAAAACTTTGTAAGATTTCGTATGGAAAACACGGAATTTCCAGATTCACGTATTTCCTGACTTCAATCTTCGCAAGTCTGTTACAGAAACTTCTCAATTTAAATTTATAACAATTATTGAATAGTTTCTGATAGGCAAGAATTATTATGACAAAATGTTTTAGAAAATTTAGTATTTGATTTTTTAAGAAAATAAAAATTATTTTGCAAGAAAAATATTCTTTATAACATAAAGTACGACTTCCACACATTAAAAATGTTCTTTAATTAACATAAAATATGACCTCCATTAGTACATGTTCTTTAATTACATAAAGTACGACCTCCATTAGTACATTTAAACTACAGAGACGCTTCTGAGTTAGAGCATCACGTGAACGCCCAGCAGTTCGGCCGCTAAACCTCGAACGGTAATGAGGATCGCGGAATCGACCCGAAATGCGCAGAGTACTAGTACAATATTACTTAGACTTGCTTTCTTAAACCGAAAGATATTAATACGAAATTATGAAATGCTCACTTGTTTCTTCTTGAATTATATTTTTTCTTTTTTGGTAATTATTTAGTATAAGAGATCATTCTCCAATGATTTTGATCTTGACATACATTGTCATGACTTTGAGTGACCTTGAACAAATTTTAACCGTTGCTCGTTGTTCGTTAAAAAATTATTAACAAAAAAAGTTCTTCAATAAAACCTAACTTTTGGACATGACTGTGTGCGTTGCAAAATGTTTTTGTTTATTCGATTCATTTCATTCAGTATTTATATTTTCAGATATTGGGTATTCCTTAGCCATTATGTCAATAAATGAAGTAATATATTTGTAACAATATTTCGATCATTATAGGAATTTGGGCAATGACGTAGTTGTGTTTACAGTTGCAGTGTTTATTTTCGCGAAATGTTAGATTTAAACTTTTGTCCATATAAAAAGAACGGAAAAGGTGTACATTATACATAATAAAATGTTTTTTGCTTTACAAACATAAATTCTTTGCTTTAAAACCATATTTTTTTCCTTTAAAATGCAAATTCTATGCTTTTAAAAGAACAAATTCTCTGCTTTAAAAATACAATTTTCTCGCTTTAAAGACACAAAAATTATATAATAAAATATTTTGCGCTGCATATTTAGAGTAGGGAATTTGTCTCATTGAAGCGCAGTCATGTCCAAAAGTTAGGTTTTATTGAAGAATTTTTTTGTTAATAGCTTTTTAACAAACAACGAGCGATGGCTAAAATTTGTTCAAAGTCTCTCAGGATCATGACAGCATATGTCAAGGTCAAGGTTATTGGAGAATAGTCTCTAATACTAAATAATTATCTCTTTTTCTATTGTAATACTTGTTTGATTTAAATGAAACCTAAGAAAAAATATTCATGTTATAAAAGAAATATTTTTCGATAACTTTTTTTTTATTGTTTCTTTCGTCATAAATTGTAAACGGAATGCTAACTTGCCTCTTGTGTCAACGAGCTCCGGTCTCTCCTACTTAGATTATGCTTATACTCGTACATTCATCGAAGATGTATTTTTCTAATCTTTCTAATTTCTTTTTCTTTATTTTAAATTTACTTTAACTATTTTCAAACTAACGTTTTTTTTCAACTGAATAATTTTAATTCGCAATTTTTCAATGAAGTAATAACTACTGTTTTGTCTTTTCGTAATAATTGATAATTGGACTCTCCATCAGTACAACAGATATAATAATAATATATAATAATTCTTACAATTAATAATATATTTTTGTATTTATTTCGGAATATAGCGAAAATTTACCTTTACGCTGTTATGATCGATTATGTGTAATAGAATCGATCTTATTGTAATTGCAGATTTAGAAAAAAGATGTCTATTTCCTTCTCCATTATGTTCCTCGTTTATAAATAGAATATTTTTAGTTGAAAAGAACGTTAGCTTGAAAATCATCAGAGTAAGTATAATAAGAAATAAAAGAGAAATTAGGAAAATTAGAAGACTATATCTCTGACGGACGCGTATGTATAAGCATATAATCCGAGCAGACATTCTATCATTTGCGTCGATATTTTTATCGCTTTATTAATGGCCATTCGCGATTTCAAGCTTCGATTGAAATCAAAGAATTAATTTTTTCAAAAACTTACAGTTCTTCGAACTTAATGCGTACATACAAATTAATTACTTTTTTAAATATTTATTGATTCCCTCAGATTTAAAAGCGATCTGTTGCCATGACCTATAATCACAATTTTTTTTTCTTAAAAAAGGTTTAATTTATAATTTTACAGAAATTATATTTGGTGTCCCCAAATAATTGATGCACGCAAAAGCCGATTAAAATCAATGAAATAGGGTAAAGTCGCCTATTATGGGATAGGTTTTCAATATGAGATAGCGGGATTTCTATTAAACTAATAAGTGCATGTGGTTGATATTATGAACTTATTATTCATAGAGTGAAACATATTTAATAGAAAACTCATTATTAAATCATGCGTATAATAATTGTGAAAAATGATTCTTGAAATTTGATGTTGTCGAATTTTATTGAAGTTAATATTTAAAGCTTGTTTTATTATATAATAAATAAATATTTGGTAATAAAATCTGCATGCAATGATAGAGTAAGGTCGTATTAATAGGAAAACACACGATATAATGATTTGTTTAACTGTAAAGATTAGATTTGATGATCATGAAACAAAGCATGGAAATCGTAATATGAGATACTTAAGATATTCCTAGCTAAGAACATAGCTAAGAGCTAGCTATAAGAACATCTAAACAATTCAATATCTCAAAGCATACTATTGAACGAAATATTAAAAAAGATGATTCTATTGTTAAGATTACTCACATACACACATACTCACATACATACATCGAAAAATTATATAATTATGTATAACATTCAAATTCTTTGTTCCTACTTGTATGTAATATAATAAAAGCGTTTAATGTAATAAAAAAGTTTACCTTTATTTTTTCCTTAGTTTTTTGTTATGATACCATCTCATACAAAAAAATCCTTGTATCTCATATTAGGAATCCTTTTTTTGAATGAGCAAAATCGGCACTTTCGATAAAAAAGTTTCACATACAACAAAGTATAGCTACTATCGGTTACTAACTTTTGGTGATAAATCTTGAATATATTTCCCATAAAATTAACACGAAAATAAAAATTAAGATTGTAAATTAATAATAAAATAAATTACAAGTCTTTAAAAAAAGATATCTCATATTAGGTGACTTTATCTTACATTTTTTGTAAAAACATAAGAGAAGCTTGATCTACTTTAGAACATTTACTTGATTTACTTTAGAATAAGCTTATGCTTTTTTCGTTATATATAAATTTTACAAGTTTTTTAAAAAGCTATTTGCTTTTTATATATTATCCTAAAAATTTGTGATACAATAATTTTTCATCGTCTAATAAATAATAATGTACATAATAAGGTACGATAAATAAAGGTGTTACGATTGTCTTTGGAATCTTATGCTAGAATTTATTTTTGTGCTCCGTCATAAGAATTGCTAAGTCTCTGAAGCACCAATCCTTCCTAATGGTAATGAACCACCCTTGGAAAAAAAATTTTATGAAAAAATACAGAAAAATTATATAGATTGAGACAAGATCTTAGAAATTCTGAATTATTTGTAGATGTTCATGGTGAGACGTAGAATGAAATTCATCTGCTTAGAAATTTTTATTTTTTCATAGATACTCGTAGTGAGACGTAGAGTGGCGTAATTTAAAGGTAAAAAATTTCTAGGTTTTTCAAACGTCGTTCAGTTAATAAGATCCATAATGCTGTTTCAGACTTTTAGCTAATTCATTTAAAATATCAGTAAACTAGAGCTTTATTTATGAGTAGCGCTGCCTATTTGCATATATACCATATTGTAGTTTAGAACTTCGCGTCGAATTGTTTTTCCATATTATAAACGCAATTGAAACAAGTAAAATTTTTCTTCTAGTAAAATTAAATTTTACTAGAAGAATCTAGTAAAAAAAATTTTTAGGTTTTGTACAAGTTAAATATAAGTATTTTTTATAGATTACTGAATATAAAACTTTTTCATATTTTAATTCTTAATTCAATTTTTTGAGAACTTGATTCCTCTCCTAATGATAAAATCACGAGATTTTAACTTTCTTAATCATAACTTTCATTAAATTATCTTTTGAAAAATTAAAGCTTTAATAATATTTTTATTTTTTATTTGAATTAATATTTTGTCAGAAAAATCATATTAGCTTTAATCTCCATAATAAGCTCATGGATTAAAGAATTAAATAATCTGTTTTATTTTAAAAAAATATATTTTTTAAGATACAATATATAATGTCTGTAATATAAAGTTATTACGAAATTATATTAAATGGTGTACTTTACAATTTAATTTCAATTTAAAAAAAATTGTAATATCATTTTTTTATAAATTAAAATTAAATTAAGAGGGCTTTTGCTCGAATTGAGTTAAAAAAATCGATTCTTTTTTGCATTTTCTTAAAATTTAATTTCAAGAATTCTCATGTAAGACGATATTTGCAAAATTGGCAAAGTTTCAAGACATTAAAGCGGTCGCCGCGGCAGGCAAGTAGAAAATATATTCTCAAAGTTTGTGAGCAGCATATCTTGAAATCGAATTATTCAATTGAATATAAATTTGGAGAGGTATTTTGTAAAACAAAGAGACTAAAAAAAGTATTGTTTTATACATTTTTTGGCTCCTTAATTTTTGAATTGAATTGTGTGCCAAATGATATCCTACAATAAAATATTAATCACAAATATAAGTTTCAGGTTGAGGTTATAATTGTTATCATAGTTGAATGGAAAGGATTACGTCTATTCGAAAACTCGATTTTTTAAATTCAAAACAAGCGTCATTTACATAAAACTTTGTAGAAGTGTGTTCGCCACAAGGATGGGCATTATATTAGTTGTAGTGTACTACTCGACCTGATTCAGAATAATCCTAATTAACATTACATATACATTAGGATTAGCTATACGTACCCAATCCTAATATATATCTATGTAAATGTATCTATAACTATTTCTAAAAAAACAAAATTAAGAAAGACTTAAATTCTTCCATTCAGAATTGATTGACAAAAGATATCAGGATAAATGAGTTGAGTTAATCTTGCTTTCGTCGACTGGATCAATTGCGATCTTGCCTTCATCTGGATTAACCTTCTTAAAATACTGAACCTTGATTCACCTCTCTGTGATTAATGTCTCATTATAAGATACCAGATATTATAAGATACCATTTAGCACATAGTTGAATTTCAAAATCGGGGGTTTAAAAATGGATTATTCTTTGAGTTACTCTTTCTGCTGAGGATAAACTTATAAAACTACTGTTACTTTTTGAAATTAAACATTTTTGAGCGTTCTAAAAATAAAAAAAAATAAAAAAACTGTACTTTATGTTCGCTATACTATTATTTTGGTAATTTAGAATTTTTTTATCAAATTCGTCCCGTAGAAAAAAAATGTTCTTTAAAACATGCTTTTTGATTTTTTGTTTTAAATAAAATGGAGATATCACGCCCACCAATTTAAAGATATCTTCAAGTTGCGGAGGATATTTTATATTGACAATATAATAAGTATAAATTAATTATTTTTAATAGAAAGAGTATATACACACAAATATGTAATAAATAAGCTTTATAAATTAAAAAAAATCAACTAAGCACTTTTGTCAAAAAAAATGTTAATATCATTCAATTTTTGGCCTAATTCAGGCAAAAGCTTCCTTAAGTCTAATGTAATTATGAAATGATTATTTTATTATTAGATTTCTTTTTGTAAGAATATAATAAATTGCACTGAAAAACAGTTAATCTGATGATTTTTAAAAATGATATCTATATAAATATCTATATAGAAAATTATATGCATAAGTTGTCTCATTATTCGCGGATTATCTCCTTCTACTCATGAGACAGTGAATTAAACTAAACTGAAAAATTTTGTACTATTTTGCTATTTTCGTAATAATTAATGAAATTATAATTAATAAATGTAAATATGCATCTGCGCAAAGAAACAGCTTATGTGTTTAACAATGCTAGAAGCGCAGTGAAATATTTGAAGACTCTATGAATAGTACAACAATATGTATACGCTGTTTCTGATTATTCTGTGGTACTTTTCTGAATATATTAGGTGTACAACTTTGCTTCCGCCGTTTTTTTTCGAAATTCGAGGCTTTATTGTAAAAAACTGGTTATACATTTATGATTCAAAGTATAGTCCATCGCTGACCATTACTTTCTCCCATCTTTCGGGTAGCGTACGAATCCCGCGTCGAAAAAACTGGTCATCTTTTGAGA
>NW_012130066.1:12285829-12290242 GCF_000143395.1 Atta cephalotes | reverse complement strand
GACACGTTCTTTCATTAATAACGACCTCACCATAAGTATTTGAGAGCATTCGATGAGCCTCAGTCGCAGATTTCTTCATATTGAAGCAAAAAATTAAAACTTCCCGCAAAAGACGAGAATTTGGTTCGTAAACTGACATTTTCAATCGAGAATAACTTTATGATGCAGACACAAATCGACTAATGTTTCTATGGCGTTATGTTGACAGATGCCCAAGTTTATTGTGACGTCTATGATCTATTTATTTCGACCACCACTTACCGCTAAAGCCATCTATAGGAAAACGGCGGAAGCAAAGTTGTACATCTACAATCAATTTAGTTTACTCTACCTGTACAATGAACGCTGTGTCAATAATCTGTTTTTATTTCTGTATTAGACTGCACTAGAATTTTCTTTTTCACTTTGCCAAATATCAAACATATACCTATTCCACTTTAAGTACCAAAAGTGTACACTAATTCAGCTATAGAAAATAGGACTCAATACACTAATTTACAAAAAAAATTTTTTTAATTATTGTGAACCAGACTTTAAATTTTTATAGATTTTTTGATGCTGAAAACGATATCACAATCAAATTTCACTAACATATTGTGTGTCTGAAATAATAATGATCGCAAAGATTGAATTTTTTTATGTCTCAAAGTAAACAAAGATGTTCCTGGTAAATTAATGCGCTGAATGGGAACCCAAAAATCACATTAAGTTTTTGAAATATTTTAATTTATTTATATATATATTTTATTATATTATATTTATTATATTATATTTATATATATATTTTATTTTAAAAGTGCAAAAATTGAGATATTTGACTATCTTCAATGATCTACAAAATGTTTAATAATTTTCAGTATTTAGACGGATGTTACATTAAAGTCTTATTCTTATTCTTTTTAACGTATATTGCTATGATCTGACTTTTTTTCATTGAAACAGAACAAATTGGATTCTTTTGTTTCTTAATGCGAAAGAGTACCTACATATATCTACTATATGTAAAGAAAATAATAAGGTATAATTTTCTCGAAGAGTTTAAGTTAGAGAAAAATAGATACATTTTTAAAGATTATGTATTTAAAATTAAAAATTTGTTTATTATGATACTATCAAGTCTTTAAAAATCTGAAAAACAATCTCAGATTCTTTCAACTACTTGTTTGTTTACAAACAAGCAGTGAATTGTTTGTAAAATAAAAAATAAAAAATATTAATGGATATAAATAATCTACAAATATTTTTTTATTTATGGAAGTAAGGTTATCCTAATTACTCTTATATATATTGTGTGATGTTAATCTTCATTTTACGTTGTAAAGTACATGCACTTGGTGCAGCACTCTAGATGCAACGGGTTTTCTTTGGGAGAAGGCAGGACTGATAATCAGAAAACTGGACAAATATTATTCGGTTGGACTTCGCTTTGCGTAAAAAGTTATAAATCCATGTGGAACATGGATCGCTTTACGTTAGAAGTTATAATATAAATCTATGTAGCTTTACGTAAGATGGGTAGACTGAAAAAACATGGTGGAAGAAAAAAAAAGAATAAAAAGGAATAAAAAAATTCGCAACGTTCATTGATCATTAAAAAGTTATTAACAAAACAGTTTTTATAAATATAATTTTTGGATTCAGGATATATCCACTCCACCTCTCTTCCTGCCTAAGGGTATTCGATTTTCCACGCGAAATGAGTTTTATTCAACCTTTCTACTTGTCTAGGGGTGTACGACTTTTCACGAGAAGATTCATTTCAATTCTTGCCCTGCCTAAGAGCCGATTTTCTGCGAGAGGCGATGTTCACTTCACTTTCTCTCTGCCTAGGATCTTTTCTAGGCAGAACGGGAAGTGAAAAGGATTTTGCTTCGCGAGAAAAATCCAAGGCCCCTGTGTAGTGAAGTGTAAAATAATTCTTAATATTATATAATAAATATATAGCAGAAATAAGATGTTATTTTTTACACTTATTTGTTAATAATTTTTTAAGGAATAACGAGTAACAGTTAAAATCTCTGGAGGTCAATCAGAGTCATGACCTTGACAACATATGTCAAGATCAAGATCATTGGAAAGGTCCCAATCGGCATATTTACCGTCGTGATTTTTCTTTCTTATTTTTTACATTTTAAACTTTAGAAAATAGAATCGTCATAAATAATCACTATGCTGTTACAATATTACCTGCAAAGTTTCAGCTCAGTCGGAAGGATGTCTCATTCGGAAGAACACTTGTAAATCGATATGCACAATTCTTACTCATTATTAAGGGAATCCTAAAGATGAATAGTCATATTGATAATAGAGCTTTATACACAGACAATTTACTGATACATCACTACAGCAATATTTGCACACTCACGCATGCCACACATAAATTTTCGTATAACAATTATGTTTTAATTAGATGTCTAAGTCCAATTTTAAAACCTAGACATTGTTTTTTCATGCAAAAAATTACTAATCTACGGATTACTATTTCGTAAGTATAGATTGTCCAATTTTTATATGAAGCAAATATTGTCATGATGTGGCTACTCTGGAACACCATATTAGACTAAGAAATGATGAAGAATTACATCTTAATTTTGAAATATTTTTTGTCATTCTCAGTATAGACTTCAAACATGTAATAATGCGTACATTTTAATCCTGGAAAAGAATTTTCAAAACGGTAAGAGAGAAAAAATTGTTATACAAAAATTATATGGTTTAATCGGTAATGCAGACTGGATTTTAGGATTTTAATGGTAAATCTTCGAATGAGCTAGGTCTTCGTAAAAAAAAATAATTATTCATTTCTCATATATTTTTGACTCCTGATTGCGACAACATAAAATGATATTTATTCATATTTTGACTGCTATATTGGAAAAACATGCTGAAAGATAAGTGTTTTGCGATTATCTTTGAAATTATGTATGTTTGAAAAAGTTTGAAGCAAAAAAATGTTTATCATTATATTTTCTATAAAAAAGTTCTTATAGGTAATAAATGTATTCTCAATACCTTAGTTGATTGATATATTTGAAAAACTGATAAGTCCTAGTGGCTCTCAAGGTAGAATAGATCTTTTTTCGCATGGAAAGTCTGATACCCTAGGCAGGAAGTGGAATAAATCTCTTTTCGTGTGGAAAATTGTTCGTCTCTTGGCAGTGGGGAAGACGGGATGGACCTCCCTTCGCGCGTGAAAATCACACGCCCCTAGATAGTGGGCTGTGCATTTTAAAATGTCAATTAAAAAAAAATAAAAGTCGAATAATTGTACTTAAATAAAATTGGAATAATTATACTTTATTTCTTCATTGTTGAGTTTAAATTTTTATTCATTTAGTAAGGCGCGTTATTTGAATTTTAGATGGTCTGTTTATTAGTTTTTTATATATACTAATTAAAGTATTGAATATACGTTGATTGAGAGCGAGAGACAAAGCAGACAGCGCACTAGTCTGCTATACTAGAAATCCCGAGTTTAATTCTCGGTAGAAACAAAAATATTTTCATATGCTTGTCCTCCTCTCGGAAGGAAGCAGTAATCCACCGAGAGTTTGTCAAGAACGCTTCTCTAACAAAATTAAGTTCCATATGGACTGTGTACAACCAGCGTGCGCATCACAGGCATATGAAAGCAGTCACTACACTCGGCCACAAGCAATAGGACTAAGAAGAAGATACATTCATTATAAGACCTTTTTTTATAAAAAGATGATAAACATTTTTGTTTCAAACTTTTTTTTATAACGAACATTTTCAAAGATAATCATCTCTTTTAGCATGTTTTATCAATATCGGTATAGCAGCCAAAATATGAATAAGCACCATTTTATATTTGTCACATTTGCAATCAGGAGACAAAAATATATAAGAAATTAATCAATTTTTTTTATAAGGATGTAGCTCATTCGAAGATTTATCGAATTTGGTGCCTAATAATGTTTCCTAATAATATTGTCTAATAATAATACTTTTATTTAAATTTTACATTTTTACAGTTTTACAAATTGCCGATTGGTATCTCATTTAAAAAGCAATCTTAAAGAAGCTGAAATAAACAATAATAATATTATTATTATTTGTTCTAACTTCTTAAAGATTGGATTAAATTAAATTCGATAATATTCAGCAATTTGTAAAACTGTAAAAACGTATTAAAAAATTTACATAAATTATTATATTATTAGAAAACATGATTAGGAACCAATATTCAACATCATCCATACAGGGCGCTTCTTATCTCATGATTTAATTTTTTATATAATATATGTATTTTGATATGTGTATTATGACATGTAATGAATTAATGTTATAAATTAAATTTTAAATGAGTAACGAAATAGGGATGTATTATATATATATATATATATATATATATATATATATATATATATATAGTAGGTGGTAAGGTAACGT
>NW_012130066.1:12265935-12285743 GCF_000143395.1 Atta cephalotes | reverse complement strand
TTCATTACATTTTGCAGTATCACTACGATAAAGACAAAGAATGCTGCACAGGCTTGTGAAAAAATTTGCGCTATTTACGGTGAAGATACTCTATCAAAATCAACAGCACGGAAATGGTTCGCTCGCTTTCGTGCTGGAAATTTCGATGTGAAAGATGAACCTCGCTCCGGTCGACCAATCACTGAAAAGTCCGACGAAATCATAATAAAAGTCGAGCGTGATAAGCATGTGAGCACTGTGGAGATTGCCAGGGAATTAGGCATCGATCACAAAACAGTTTTAAATCATTTATACAAAGCTGGATACAAAAAGAAGCTCGATGTTCCTCATGAATTGAGTTAGGAACATGATGGACCGAATTAACATTTGTGGTACGCTACTGAAATGGAATGAAATTGAGCAATTTCTGAAGAGAATGATAACTGGTGATGAAAAATGGATCACCTACGACAATCCAATTAGAAAAAAATCGTCGATAATAAAAGGAGAGAAGGCGCAATCGCAAAATCTGGATTGACGAGGAAGAAGGTAATGTTGTGTGTATGGTGCGACTGGAAGGGAATCGTTCACTATGAGCTGTTATCGTCCAATCAAACAATTAATTCCGAACTCTACTGTGAACAACTGCAGAGATTACAACAAGCAATTGAGAGGAAGCAGCCAGAATTAATCAATAGGAGAGGTGTCGTCTTCCATCACGACAACGTTCGACCACATACATCTTTGATGACTCGGCAAAAATTGCGAGAGCTTAGCTGGGAAGTTTTAATGCATCCACCGTATAGTCCTGACATAGCACCCTCAGACTATCATTTGTTTAGGTTTCTGCAGAACTCTCTTAATGATGTAAAGCTAGCTTCAAAAGAGGCCTGTGAAAATCACTTGAAGCAATTTTTCGATCAGAAACCACAGAAATTTTATCGCGATGGAATTATGGCTCTGCCCCAAAAATGGCAAAATATTATAGAAAATAATGGAGCATATTTGGTTTAAATAAATTGATTTCAATACTCTAAGAAGAACACTTTAATTTTACTAAAAAATCGCCACGAATTTTTTCCCATACACAATATATATATATATATATATCAATTGAGTCGATAAAAAAGTTATATTTCCAAAATTTAACTGCGTAAACGTAATAAGGATAATCAATTCAGGAACAGTTTACGACATCGCAATCAACGCCATCATGAATAAAATTAAAAGAAATCTTATGTTTCACATTATCTTTGTTAGTTGATAAACTTATATATATTGCATAAAATATATAAATGCATAATTTTTTATTCTTATCAATCTGTCTCTCATTCCAATTTTATATAAATTTACTAAAATATTTATAATTTTATTGATAAATTAAAGAATTTACCTAGTAATTTAAAAAATATTTTTTTTTTAATCAAAAATTTGTGTTCTCTGCATATCTCTATGTAATAAAACATGTAAAAAAGGTGATGATATTCCCAAATATTAAATCATTTCCAATCAATATATTGCCGTATCGATATTGTGTATTTCGATATATTTAAGAAATATCGATAAGCTATGCTTCTTCGCACATCTCTAGTACGAAATATTCAAATAATTTATCGCTTTTAAATTTATTTATTAATGGCGCAATATTCCAAAATGAGGTCTCGTATGTTTGTAATGCGCACACAAGTTGCATACAGATATACGTGACCTACAATTTAACGCCAGTTCCAAATGGCAGTATGAGAATTTTCTTAGTAAGAAATACTTTTAGTGGTTTGCCACTAAAAAAAGAGTTAAAAATGCATGAAAATTTTGAATCTGTCAGGGATCAAACCGGGGAGTCCTCTAGTATGATGGTTATTCAGCATACTCAAGCTCGATTTTAAATTTATGTACATTTTAATTGTGAATAAGAATTGTATACATGTCAATTTACTCTCTTTAATTTTAATAACATATACATGTTTTTTGGTATAATTTATATCAATTTTCCTATTTTTTACCTTTTTCAACATAGTTTTTTACAAAACTAATTATTAAGAAATATCTATGTTGCGTAATTTGATATAAATATCATTAGAGTTAAATGGATATTTTTTAACTCTTTTAAATGGATATGTTTTAACTCTATTTTATCAACATATTTGCTCTTCACATTAAAAATAGTTTATCTCTTGATATTATTGCAAAAATATTTATCATACAAACATGATTATAAATTTATTTTTACGAATTTATGAATTTATATTATAATCTCGTTATTGAATTGATATGATGTTATTTCGATATCAATTACTTCGTACAGCATAAATGTCCAAGGGATGTTCTGAAGAACATCATGAGAATGTTTCGATGTTCTGAGAACATCTGTTCCTGTTCGCAGGAACATCTCTGGATGTATATAGTATATACTGTATGATAAAGTATACAAATCAATTTTATATAAAGGCATAAACAATTTTTTAGTAAAAATATCATTGCATATGTTGTATATAGGATATGAACTTGAAATTGCTGGCAAAAGTTTCACGTGGAGCAATATCTTTACTACTTGTCATATTATCATGCCTAAGCGCGGAAAATGTTAACTACGTGATTAATGACCTTTAATCAGTATTAATTTAAAAAGTTTATAGCCTTGATATTTTTATATTAGAATCTTTTTGATTTAAAATTATCATAAGAATACGTCCTTAAGGTTCCTGGTTGGAGTGGCCGTGTTGGAATCGTAACATCAGAAACGAGGAAAAAAATATGTTAATTTATGTTATATTCCATAAGTAAAGAAAATTTGGATAATCTAATTGACGAAATCGCTAAAACACTTGTAAAAATCAACGAAAACTATTCTTTCCTCCCTTGAAAATCAATAAATTGTCGTAAAAAGCACGTAAAGTGAGTTTATATTCGGGCAGAGAACAGTCTGACAACTGTTGAAACGAGTAAAAAATACGTTTTATAAAATTTCAAAATGATTTTAGTTTTCATCGATAATTATGACTTTGATAAGTACGGGACAAGTCACATTTTCACAACATTTTAAGCAAATAATAACGAAATGGCATATAACATAAATTTCATTGTTAAAACATCACTTTTCCATGCCTATTAATTCAGCCATTTATCGTGGTGCGACGTTGTAACACACATGCAAGCATGAGCCCATATGTGTGTCTTCGGCGCGACGAGAGTGAATGAGACAGCCAACTCCTTCTCACACTAGTCACTTGTTTCAAGTAATGAAAAATGCTTCTAAATATCATATAAGTTTTAATAAATTGCAGTAATAGTGTACCCCTCTCAAATTAGTATAAACCAGATTAGTTAAAACGCAATAATTTACGAGATATTCAATTGTTTATGATTTTTTACGCGTGTTATATCTCGCATTATATATCTCCTTTATGAACTCGAGTAGCAATAGTTCAGTAGAAGTAGAATTTTACCAGAAAAAAATTATAAATCAGCATTTCTCTTCACGAAAATCTTCGAAAGGCCTTAGAAAACAAATGCGTATGAGACTCGAGACTTGTGAAGAAAATATGCGAAAAAAAAATCGAATAGTTGCAAAAAGCACGTTTTTCGTTATAAAACGAAAAATATTGATTATATGGAAAAAAATTCGGTAGTTAAGTAAAAAGAAAAATAAAAACCACCGAAAAAGGTATTTTTGTCACTCGCTCTCTATTCATTGAGATTTAAACGCAAAGCTTCGAAATTCTCGTAAAATGTAATCCTCGTAATGATGAACAAATCTAGCCTTGAACGAGCCTGAAATGTTCAGTTTTCGCAAAAAGTTATTTGCTCACTAAAAACTTGTCTGGGGAAAGCTTAATTTCTTTACCTTTGAGCAGTCGCACAGTAATTTACAGAGGTAATTTTTCTTTTTCAAGAATTGCACTATCACGTACACTTACAAAGGGAACAGGTAATGGGGATTTTTATGCTTTTTATAGGCTGTTCTTGAGCGAAAGAAAAACCGATACTTATCCGGCCATTTCAATCATTGGTCCATAGTTTCGAAGAAATCAATTTTGTAAATAATTATTGTAATAATTTAAAAAAGTACTGTATAAATAAAAATATCAGTATCTTTATAAATTTCATTTAATGTTATTAGTGTTAATTACTTTTTGATTGTAATAAAATTTTATGAAATTACATATTATTGATAATAATTAAACACTCATTTATGGAATATTAATTATTATCATCGTTATTGTCGTTGTTGTTGTTAATTATGAACACATAAATAAGATTGTAATAAAATCTGTTACAGTTTGATGTGTGTTACAGATTTCTGATGTGTTAGAAATTGGAAATTATGATTAGAAACAAATAAGTCATATATTTGTAATCTTCTTTTGATTAATATTAATCGATTTATTAATAATAATAGGAAACGTTTTGTAGACGTACATTGTATAAAATGACATAAATCATAAAAAACAAGAAAAACATAAATATTTATTACATTGTGAACCTCTTAAGAATGAATTTCATTTTAAAATGAAAAATTTGGTTCTCATCAAAATTGATATCTAAAAAAGCTATTTTCATAATATTAATCGAATCTGCTTTCCGCCAGATATTAGAAAAAGTTATTGTGTTTGCAACAAAAATTCATTTGTAAGATGTTCACAATGCAGTAAATATTTATGTTTTTCTTATTTTTATGATTTATATCATTCCGTACGTCTACAATGTACGTCTACAAAATACGATTAGTTTTCTATTATTGTATTATTAATAAAATGATTAATATTAATCAAAAGAAGATTACAATCATATGACTTGTTTCTAATCATAATTTTTAATTTCTAATTTCATCAGAAATCGTAACAATTTTTACGACAATTTTATTTATGAATAACAATGACGACGATAACGATGATAATTAATATTCCATAAATGTATTTAATTATCTATAATACTAATATGTAATTTTATGAAATTTCATTACAATAAAAAAATAATTAAAATAACATTAAATGAAATTTATAAAGATACTAATATTTTCATTTATACAGTACGTTTTTCAAATTATTACAATACTATTTAAAAAATCGATTTCTTCGAAACTATGGGCTAATGGCTGAATCGGTCGGACACGTTTTTTTTTCGGTCAAGAACAGTCTGTGTAAAACACATCAAAATCTCTAATTTCGTCACTTAGTGTTTCCCTTGTTAGTAAAAAAACGATTTTTTGCAGTTCAATTATTATAAAACGATTTTGAAAAGTGAATATTTTTTTATCATATAAAAAAAATAGAATAATTCCATTAATATGCATCATATCAAATAGAATTCGACAACTGACATTTTTCTATGAATTTAAAAAAGAAAAGGTCTCTCCGATTACAGGACCACAAAAAAAATTTTTGAAAAGCAATTTAAACCAGTGTAGGTGTTTCTTAGAGATTTTAGATCGCTAAATTCGAATTTGCTTCATCACGTGCAGTTTCTTAGTTAATCTAGGAAAATGATGAAAAATCTATGAAAATTAAAACATTGAGAAAAGAGTAAAATATGACATTAAAATACGGTTGCAGAATTGATTTAAACTTATATTTTGGCAAATTTAAACAATATCGTATTTTAATGTCATATTTAATTTTATTCTTTCCCCAATGTTTTAATTTCTACAGATTTTTCGTTCCTTAATTAAAAAACTGGATAGATTTTTCGTCATTTCCTTAACTAAAAAACTGGACGTGATGGAGAAAAACAGTTTACTTCGAATTCAGCGAAAATCAATAAGAAAAATCTACATTGGTTTAAGTTGTTATTCAAAAATATTTTTGATCCTGTATGGTCCTATTTTATTAGGAACCGAGATAATAATTTTTATTCAAAAAAATACTATGGGTCTAATTTTTAAGATTAAGAATTCCATCTGGCACCAATTTGTCAAAGAAGAATTTATTGATAAAAAATTCTCGAATTTTTTACTACCGAAAAAGTTTGTTCAACATTGTTATCTCGACTCCTAATAACACAGAACCACAAACAAATTTTTAATAATCGTAACTTTTTCTTTTTAAATTCGTAGAAAAATGTCAACTGTCGAATGCTTTACACGGCTATTTGATATGATTCATATTAACGAAATTATTTCATACAAAAAAAAGATTCAAAGCCGTTTTATAATAGTTTAACTGCAAAAAATAATTTTATTACTATATGTATGTGATAGTGCAATTCTTGAAGAAGAAAAATCACCCCTGTAAATTGTTGTGCGAGTGTTCGATGAATGAAGATGTAGAAATTAAATTTTCTGCAGAGAGGTTTTTAGTGAACAAATGGCTTTTTGGAAAAACTGATGAACATTTCAGGCTCGTTCAGGCTAGATTTGTTCATCATTATGAGAGCTACATTTTACGAGAATTTCGCAGCTTTGCGTTTAAATCTCAATGAACAGAGAGCGAGTGAAAAAATGCTTTTTTCGATGGTTTTTATTTTTTTTTACTTAACTAATAGATCGAAGATTTAATGTTCCGCATTTCATTTTGTAGGTATTTCGAATACCTACATGTTTCATACCGAATTTTTTTCCATACAATCAATATCTTTCGTTTTATAACGAAAACTTTTTGTAACTATTTGATTTTTTTCGCATATTTTCTTCACGAGTCTCAAACTTATGCATTTGTTTTCTTATGATTTTTCGAAGATTTTTGTGAAGAGAAATGCTGGTTTATAATTTTTTTGGTAAAATTTTACTTCTACTAAATTATTATTGCTACTCGATTTTATAAAAGAGATATATAACGCGAGATACAACGCATGAAAAATCGTAAACAATTAAATATCTCGTAAATTATTGCGTTTTAACATGATTTATATTAGTCTGGATTAATGGGAGGGGTATATTATTACTACAATTTATTAAAACTTATATGTTATTTAGAATGCTTCTCATCCGTTATTAAAGCGGCCAAAGGCCGCCGAGCGGCCGAGATTATCGAAAAAGTATTTTCGATTGCTTGAAACAAGCGACTAGTGTGAGAAGGAGCTCGCTATCTCTCGGCAAAGCGAACAGTCAGAAGTAATGAGATTGCGACATTTTTTTCGATGGGTTTCGGAATAGTTTACTCGGAAGCTTACTCAGCGATTGGTTCTTATTTGTGGATTCATGAATAAGAATCAATCGCTTGATGAGTAGACTGTTCTACTTGGTAGACTGTAATACTATACATGAGCTCGTGCTCTTGAATGTGTGACTATTAGTTTTGCCAGAGCGTCATCTGATTTTGTGTCGCTACCGTCGACGTAGAATTCTTAGCTAAGTATTCAGGAACCTTAAGAGAAAATGCGATAGAAGAAATGGGTTTCAATTTCGCTACAAATTAGAAATTATAAGAATATTTGATTTTATGAGTCATAGACAAAAAATTCTCTATTTAAAAAAAGTTCTAGATTTTAATTTTTTATAACTAATCTAAAAGGTAAAATAAAAAAAAATGCAATTTTATAGAAGATGAACAATACATTCATTACTTTCAATCAATCATTTTTACGATATTAATCCTTAATTATTTCGAAAATATGATGCAAAGAAATTTGGCAGCATTGTATTTCCAAATCTATAAGAAACATCTTGTCTAGTTCAAAGTAACTTTTCGCTAAAAAATTATTATCAGACACCCTATATGTGTAAAATCAAAACTGCACAGTTTCGTATATCAGAACCTTCTGTGGCATTTTGTGGATTAAGAAACAATTTAATATTATTAACTTGCTCATAAATTTAATATTTTGTCTTCAATCCTAACTTTTATATTAATGGAAGCCATCGGTAACAAAATTGTGTTCAATACAGTAAAATATTTTATTTTTATTTCAGTCGCACAGATACAAAGATAGGCATGATGGACTTTACAATCTTTAGATTTTTTTTCACAGTAAGTAACTATCAATATTACAAATGGATTGATTATAAGCAAAACACAAGATTTTAGCACAAGATTAAAGCACAAGAAAGCAAAGAAAAAGAGACACTCCTTAGGGATGTCTGACGAAGAATTAGAAAGAAAGCCTCACCCGAAAAGCAAACCACGCCGTTTTAATTAAAAAGCGAGACAGGATCCAAGGTTGCCAATATGCATTTTTTAAGGACAATTTAAGAAATCTACTATCCTTAATCCTACATGTATGTATACCATTGTCAAAATACGAATACTATGTATACCATCATTGATAAAAAGGAGATACAGATATGGATATTCGATCACTGCTATTTTGCATGCACATGTGACTTTTATACATAATTAAAACATACATACATATGTATATCATGGCTTCTCAAACTTCATAAGTCGACGTATTTTTTAAAATAACAAACACGCGTGACTTATGATAAATCACTCATCTAGTTTCAGTAAATGTAAAAAAACAGCATCAAGATCTATTGATTATTTATTTCATTTTATTTAGATTTTAGAAATTTTACTTTTACGTTTTCATTTTTTAAATATAATTTTTGGAAAATGATTATATTAATCTATTTCTTTGTATAATGAGATATGTGTCTATGAAGATTGCCCGGTAAAACGTATTTCATGCACGAAACATATAAACGTATATAAACATAAATAAACGTGTATAAATATTTATAAATATATATATTTATATGAAATATATCCATATACATCCTTTTTTGTTTGTAAAATTATATTTCTAAAATAAACAGTGTGAAGATTATTCCTTTAACTATTTTTTATGTTTTCTCATTATTATTATTTTTAGTATATTAAAAAGTAACGGGAATTCAATATTTTGAACATTATATTATCGGTTGTGCACAATAGCATTTAAAACGGTTCACAACAATCCCTTGCGTGACATGGAGTGTAACGATTATTTTGTGACCCTCGTTAGAAAACTGCGATGAAGCAACGCGTCAACATTAAGTTCTGAAACTAAAGAAAACTTTCATTACATTTAAGTTATTAACATTTAAGTTATTAAAACAAGAAATTAAATATTTCGATAAAAGTTTTCTTTAGTTTCATGGAGAATTTAATAAACTTTTTAAACTTTGGCATGTTCCTCCATCAGTATTCCTCCATAGTTTTCCGATGAAGGGCACGAACCGTTGCATTTCATATCATACAAAGGATTGTTATGAACTGTTTCAAATGCTATTGTGCACAACTGTGCACAACTGATATAATGTAAAATATTGAATTCTATCCATAAATTATAACTTAATGGCGCGATTAGTATTATTTCTAGAGCAAAAATTCGATTTTTTTTTTAGACAAGCTGTGTATATTTATGAATACTTATACATGTTATATATATTTATATTTATTTATGTATATTAACATATGAATTATGTATATTTATTTATATATTAACATATGAAGATTTTTTGTCAGATTTCTAATTTTTGTTGATAATCAATTTTATCATCGACATCAATGCGAATCAATTTTAAATTAGCAAGTATAACTAATAGTCTGTTAAAATTAAGATCCTAGATTCAGCACGTTATGTCATGCTAATATTCTCATACATAAATATACTGTGATCATATCGAATAAACTGAAAACTTAATATGACATCTCAGTAAAATGTCATTTTTTATATATTGTCTAGATATATTAAGTATATGTATGTATAATAATTAAACTTCGATTTTCTGAAGGTACTCTTATTATATAGAATATAAATAAAACATCTCTAAAATATTCTTGTGATTTATCACATGTATATTTTCGGAACTCGTAATATAAGAATAAAATGCAGAATTAACGTTATCTGTATCAATAATAATTTATTCGGTAACTATGACAGAATATAGATTGGAATCGAAATTTCAGCGTGAAACTCAGATTTTTTTTTAATGAATCTACGGTAGATCTACGGTTCTCTGGATTAGATCTAGATGGATTAAATCTCTGGTAAATCATTTTAAATTACGGCTTTTTCAGAATATAGTATTACAATAAGAAAGTAACAGTTCAAATGTAGATTTATTCAAAAAATCTGATTCTCTTTCTCGCTGAAATTCCGATTCCAATCCATATTCTGTTACAGTTACAGAATAAATTATTATTGATACAGATTTCAACAATGATAAAACTGATCTCGATCCGGAGCAAGAGGACCGTCGTTAAAATGTTACACTGTAACTTAAACAACAATTCTTTTGCCCTTCTACCCTATCGAAATTAGTTTTATTATTGCTGAAAGAAATTAGAAATTAGAAATTAGAAATTGTTACTTTTTTATTGTACTATCTCTAAAAGAAATAATCATAATTTAAAACGATTTGCAGAATATCTTTTCTGTCTGCCACAGAACCGAAGATTCGTTCAAAAAACAAGTTTCTTGCCAAAATTGCGATTCTGGTCCTCTTTCCATTTGTATGTGCGTTGAGACAATGAATAACAATAAGAAATTTTAGACTATACATGTGAGAACATAATCAATAGAAATGCCTATATCGATCGAAGATTTTTAATGCTTAAAAAATTCAATATGAATTATATATACAGGGTGTCTGGAAATAATCGCCAAATATTTCATGGGCGGACTAAACTGAGTCGAAAAGTCCTCTACCATTTTGTAAATTTCCTCAATAATTAATGAGATATTAATCTTTAAAGATAGCCGAATATCGCTCGCCCGGCCTACTACTGCGAAGTGTATATGCCTATCGATCGCTTGACGCGCGGGCCTTCAGAGTTGGGGATTGGCTGGTAAGCGCCCCGCGCCGCGCATACCGCCGCAAGTCTTCATAGCTCGAACGGAGTAGGCGTATACACTTCGCAGTAGTATTCGGCTATTTTTAAGGATTAATATTTCGTTAACTATTGAGGAAACTTACAAAATGGTAGAAGACTCAGTTTTAGTTCGCTCTATGCTCTGCTCATGAAATATTTGGCGATTATTTCCAGACATCCTATATAAGAGTGTCCCAGTAACTCTGTTACAAGGAAATATCTTCGTTAATGATACACAAAAATGCCTAAAAAAGAAATTATTTAGTTCGAAGGGACCCACATTATGGTGGAAATTATTTTTTTCTCAAGGATATATTCTGAGCCTTCAAGATCATCGATATTTTTTAAAAGGACTATATATTTTTATCATTATAATAGTTGAAATCAAGACGAATACAATGGCCTATGATACCATGATCTTCACGTGATCTTGAGTATAAAAAATTTTTAGGAATGGATGCGATATCTATAATAGATATGACATAGGAAAATTTATTGTAATAAGTATTCAAAATTGTTTCAATGTAAACGAGTAAATGTAAATGAATTAAAATTTTTTTAATGCGTACTTTAAATCGATGAAAATGGATTGAAATGGATTGGATCCAAGCTGACACTAATTTAATATAAAAAAAAACATTCATTTAAGGATTACAAATTTTATTCCTAAGACATTTATAATAATTATACTTGAAATTAACTACTTCAAATTGGTATTAAAAAATGCACTTTAATAGGATTTGAACCTGGGATCTCTGGATTATGAATCTTCTAATTCATTACACTTTTTCAATTGGTAAATGTATTATTCATTCTCTATATACTTTAATTACAACCAGCTAAACCAGTGCACGATATAAAATATAAACAATTTACATTACTATGAGACAACATTGGGTAAGTGCCGGATTATTTAATCTCGCTTGGCCGATGTCGCACACCGTGACTAGTAATATTTAGGTTGTGTTCAACTTGGTTTGCGAGTGTTCACATCGATCATTCATTTTACTTCTAAGCAAAGAGAAACAAAAGAACATAGCTCAATTATAAAGATTATGCGTTTCGCAGTGTTCCAGATTCTAGGAATGCCAACATTTCGTGAACTTTGCATTCCACTTTATCAAAGCTCGGAGCAGTCTGATACTGAGCTATTCTTCCGAGCCGTTCCTTTTATATTATGCTACTTGTTGAAGTAGTGGAGGGGAAAAAAGAGAATTGTAGGTGGGAAGGAGGTGAGGGAAATTGGTCAGTCTTCAAAAACCGAGAGAATAGTTTTCCATATTTTATTTATATATGTAGTCATCATCTCTGTTTACTACAAAATTTTTTTTTACTACCAAAATTGATTACTAAAATATTTATCTATAAAACACACTAACAATTTAAATTGAGATAATGGCTACAACATAAAAGTAATCATTCTGGAAAATCATTCTCCTGGTTATTAAAGACTGATCAATTTCTCTTATCTTTCCTCCTCCTCACTCACAATTATCTTCTTTCCCCCCATCACTCTAACAAGAAGCGTAATATAAAAAGAACGGCTCGATATCAAGCTGCTCCTCGTCCTGAAGTAGACTGCAAGGTTCACGAAACATTGGCATTCCAAGAATCTAAACATGGAGGAAACTCGCGAAACGCATAATCTTTATATAGAAAGAATCCGTGGAAGCTTCAAGGATATTATAGCTCAATTATTTTTACGTTACAACTTTTTTGAACTTATTAGGTGTAGGAAAAAGTTCGTGGCGTTTTTCCCGCTAGATGGCATTAAATGCTCAGCAGTCGACAACTATTAATCACATCGGCAACATTAGACGTGCGTTTAAAAAGTGACATTTTAATATTTGTTTTCAGCCGAAAAAGATTGAAATCGATGAAGTGGATCAAAAGATATTTTATTTTGAAAATGAAAATAAATAAGAAAAAAATTCGTTACATTTTGCAGTATCACTACGATAAAGACAAAGAATGCTGCACAGGCTTGTGAAAAAATTTGCGCTATTTACGGTGAAGATACTCTATCAAAATCAGCAGCACAGAAATGGTTCGCTCGCTTTCGTGCTGGAAATTTCGATGTGAAAGATGAACCTCGCTCCGGTCGACCAATCACTGAAAAGTCCGACGAAATCATAATAAAAGTCGAGCGTGATAAGCATGTGAGCACTGTGGAGATTACCAGGGAACTAGGCATCGATCACAAAACAGTTTTAAATCATTTATACAAAGCTGGATACAAAAAGAAGCTCGATGTTTGAGTTCCTCATGAGTTGAGTTAGGAACATGATGGACCGAATTAACATTTGTGGTACGCTACTGAAATGGAATGAAATTGAGCAATTTCTGAAGAGAATGATAACTGATGATGAAAAATAGATCACCTACGACAATCCAACTAGAAAAAAATCATCGATAATAAAAGGAGAGAAGGCGCAATCGCAAAATCTGGATTGACGAGGAAGAAGGTAATGTTGTGTGTGTGTGTGTGTGTGTGGTGGAACTGGAAGGGAATCGTTCACTATGAGCTGTTATCGTCCAATCAAACAATTAATTCCGAACTCTACTGTGAACAACTGCAGAGATTACAACAAGCAATTGAGAGGAAGCAGCCAGAATTAATCAATAGGAGAGGTGTCGTCTTCCATCACAACGTTCGACCACATACATCTTTGATGACTCGGCAAAAATTGCGAGAGCTTAGCTGGGAAGTTTTAATGCATCCACCGTATAGTCCTGACATAGCACCCTCAGACTATCATTTGTTTAGGTCTCTACAGAACTCTCTTAATGATATAAAGCTAGCTTCAAAAGAGGCCTGTGAAAATCACTTGAAGCAGTGTTTCGATCAGAAACCACAGAAATTCTATCGCGATGGAATTATGGCTCTGCCCCAAAAATGGCAAAATATTATAGAAAATAATGGAGCATATTTGGTTTAAATAAATTGATTTCAATACTCTAAGAAGAACACTTTAATTTTACTAAAAAATCGCCACGAACTTTTTCCCATATCCAATAGTTGGATTAAAATGAAAAATTTTCTATTTATAATTTTGAATAATTTAAGTAGCATTTATGGTCCATTTTTAAACAAAAACTTTTTTATTCAATTAGATTGAAAAACTGCATTTGATATTCAGAACATTGAATTGAGCAGTTGCATATTCACGTTGCACAGAAATTGCCGATATTTATTTTTGAATTTAATTAAATTAAAAAAACTGTACTTCCTATTCACAATTCTGAATTGAATAGTATTCCCGATGCACAGAAAATGCTAATATTATTTTTAGATTAAAAGGTAATAATATGCTCTGTGCAATTCCTATAAGTGAGTAAAATGCAGGATTGAAAAAAATTCATTTTAACATTCATGAATCCGTATTTTTGAATATCTAAATCCATTTTAATCCATTTCGATCCATTCTTGTTTGCTGGGATGTGATATATGTTTCACATCTTTTTACATCAGGAAATTATTGGAAACGATTTTATCCAAAGAGTTTTTGTAATTGGATACAAAAAAAAATCAACTTAGGATGATGCATCTTATCAAAAAATACTTTTTTCAGACGAAGCTACATTTAATAATATTGAAACTGTGAATCGACACAATATACATCACTGATACCAGTAAATCCTAGATGAATGCAAACTGTGCAGTTTCAACAACATTGGTCATTAACTCAGCAAACGAGAATGGATTAAAATGGATTGAAATTTTTTTTATCCGAATGCGTATTTTAAATAGCGAATACTATTTTTAGATTTAATTGGATTTAATTGAATTCAATACATTCAATTGGATACAATTGGATTGAAAAACTGCATTTCCTATTCAAAATGTTGAATTGAACAGTATTCACAATATGTATGTTGTGCACAGAAAAAATTAATATTATTTTTAGATTGAAAGACATAGAGATATGTTCCATGCAATTCCTATAAATGAATAAAAATGCATTCAAGATTGAAAAGCTTCTATTTTAATATTCGTGAATCAATATTTCTAAAAATCTGAATCCATTTCAATTCATTTCAACCCATTCTCGTTTGTTGGGGAATGTATGTTTTGGGTGACTATCTATCTTGGCCCACATTTTTTTTGACACGACTCTTAATGGCAATATGTACATAAATTTCATACATTTAATACATTTCCGTCATTATTAGAGAATGTTCCCCTATCCTTATGTCTGGTTATGTGGTTTCAACAAGACGGTGCACCATCACATTACGCTCGTTCTTCTCGCAATGCATTTCCAAAATATTTTATATCCAAATAAATAGGAAGAGGATGTCTGAACTCCTTAATCATCGTCACCATGTTTTCCTAATATTAATCCCCTAGATTTCTTTCTATTAGGTTTTATCAAAGAAAAAGCTTTTGACAAAGCCTACGACACATGACGACATGAAAGAAAGAATCCGACAAGTGCTGCTGTAACATTCGCAAAATGTTCGCAAATGTACGACGTTCGTTTAATATTCGAATTAACAAATGTTTAGAAGTCCATGGAAACAATTTTAAACACTTATTACAATAAATTTTTCTATGCCAAACTTTTTATTGTACTTATTTCATTATTTGCACTATTCCTCAAAATTTCTGAATTTTTCACTCAAGTGAGGGTCATGGTATTACAGATCTTTGTATTCGTCTTAATCTTAGCTATTACGCTATAATAAAAATATGTAGTCCTATTAAATAATATCGATGACCTTGAAGGCTCTCAAATATGACTTTGAGAAAGAAATAATTCTCACCATAATATGTTTCCCTTTAAACTAAATAATTTCTTCCTTAGGCATTTTCGTGTATCATTAATAGAGATATTATTTTATAACAGAGTTATTGGGACACCTTATATATACATATACTGTACATATATGTACATGCACCTAAGCCTAAAAACCTAAAGACTTGGATGGATACTTGTATGGAATACAAGAAATTCGGGTTCAACTTCCGGCCGAGGTAATATTTTTCGCGATAAATTTATTTACAATTTTTCAGCACATTAACATCTTTCTAATATGGCGCTTGAATGAGCATCAAATTATTAAAAATTGCTTGTTAATTTAATTTAATTCGTGATATTATTATAATAATTTAATTACATTTATATATTATATATCAGTCCGGAAAACCAATTCAGCGCGCAGTTCGAATGATTACAAATATGGTATATGCATGTAGGGCACGTACATATACAGAGTATTTCAAAGTTACATCACCAAACTTAAAATATGAATTCAGGACTTCGAAACAAATAAAAATTTTCCTCTAAACGTATGCAAATGCTTTGTTTAAGAGATATTTACTTCTAAAGTACAGAATTGTATGAATGTAAGAATGAATAATTGAAATATCTCTTGTTTTTATTTTAAAAGCATTGATAAGCTTTTATTTATAAAGTTCATAATTGTAACTCATAGTTCGTTGCTATTAATTTGTTGGAATATAGTTTTTATCGAATAAATTAAATATTTTTATCGAAAAATATAATCATACTTCGTACGTATTCTAATAGTGAAATATATCAATATAGTATATTAGATTTTTTGTACGGGATACTTTGAAGCAAAAAATCTATGCCTGTTAATGATTTTCAATCATTAAAAGAGAAAAAGGAGAACAAGCATGCAAAGAAATTGCAAACTCAATGTCAGTCAATCACTCGTTCTCTCATCAATATATATATGTAATACTTGTTTCTGGACTGGCAGTCATCATTTTGAACAAATCATTTAATAATTAAATTTTCATGATTGTGAAGCAATAAAGAGAATAGATCTTATTTCGACATTATTCATTCTTATAGTTTTGCATATAATTTCAGAAATAAATATCTCTCGAACGAAATATTTGCGAGCATACATTCAAAGAAAAATTTCGTTATTTTGTTTGTTTTGAAGTCCTGAATTCATATTTTAAGTTTGGCGGTTTAACCCGAGATCATATAGTATATAGGGGAGACTGGGGCTAGTTGTCGTACGGAATTAATTGTCAAAATACTTATAACTCAAACAGGACATGGCAAAGAATCGTTTTTTTTTTACTGTAGATTGCTGATATAATATTAATTTATTGTATAAAATAATTTGCATAAGCATTGTATTATTTATAACGATTTTAAAAAAAATGAAGTCGGTGAGTACATTTTTCTTATCACCTATTTTGTTGTCTGACAAGTCTTTGGCATTATTAATCGCAATATCCCTGTATTCACAAAAATGTCTTAGAAGATCTTTGCTACAATTAATTAATCATTATCTGACAAAGTTTGTGAATACAATCTCTTTTATTAAAAATGGCTATGTGAGATAAATTGATCAAAATGAGACGAGATTAGGTAATACAACAATTAATTTTAATATCTTTGGAGAACACACATTTTTAGAGAATATACTTACAAATATATTATATTGTATATAAATATATGATTTTTCATTTTTCATATAGAAACTATGGTACAAAAATAAATTACGTATTAAAGTGATTTTACTTATATTAATACCATAATTACTATTATTTCTCAAAGTATAGAATTGATATTAAAATAAAAATTGTATTTTTATATGTGTTTATATGTATCTATAACAAATATATACTACTATTAATCCTAGAACATATGACAATCAAAACGGGATTAATTGTTACGTTTTCGTAGCTTCATTTAAAATTAAATAACTTATTTTTACGATATAATGAATTCACGAGTAATATTTTTTTTAATATCTAAAGAATGTAAATATGGTATATTATAACATATATAATATTTCAAAATCAGGTACTTTTTTCTAAAAATTACTAATCAAAATCTGTGACAACTGATCTCGATCTCCTCTATAATTCACATCAAATTATTTAAACAAAGATCTAGCTTCGATCGATATAGGCATTTCTAGTTCATATTGATTGTATTCGCACAATAGATAAAGTTTATTCAAGATAATCTTTTTTTTATAGATATTTTATATAAATAAATTTTATAATATTTCTTAAATACTTCATAATTTATACAGTATATTTCATAACATATTACATATCATTTATAAGTTTGAGATCTATATGTTATTTACAACTTTAAGGATTACAAATTTGATTTGAATTGAATTATCTTTGCTTGTAAAATTCATACAGCAAATATTACGCGCTTAATACTAAAAATATTTAAAATATTTTGAAGATCGTTATTAATTTTATACTTTATAATCATTATATACTTTATATAATAATATAAATTTTTATGGCATTAAACTTTTTATATTTACTATACATATATCTTTCACAATCAAGAATCACTTTGAAATTATAGATAGAATAGTTTTACGATAAATTATCAAACATATTTAGCAAATATAATCTAGAAATAATATGAATCAACGTCGATTTACACAGCACATAACGTTGAAAGAATCTTGCTGAGATGCAATGTTGAATGTTGAAGTGTCAATGTTTTATTAATGTTGTATCTTCTATATATTGATTCTTCTACATCGATTATTAATGCTGCAACGTTGAAACAACATTGAATAAATTATATATCGAAATCTATTTTATTTTGCAAAAAATAGAATGTCATATAAATAGAAAAGAGTGATCGAAAAAAATTTTTTTCGCTTGTCTTTTGGCTCTCAATTTTTGGACTGATTGTGACAAATGATATCCTACAAGAGATATTAATGACAAACAACCCAGGTAGCAAAGTGTCATCTATTTAACATCATTAATTATAGTCATTCTTATGACGAATGTGACATTTAAAATTATCCAAACATCGTAAAAATGATGTGGATTTGTCACAAGTACATAATATCATAAATCAAAAGTCATTTTTTTCGTGTTATTAACAGTAGCAAGGTGTTGTCCATTTGACATTATTAATTAGTTATTCTTATGACGAATCTATAGAGTTCCTGAGACGAAATGTAAATTTCAAATTTGCTAGTTGTTGAAGTAAATATTCTAATAAATTCAATTATTTTCATAATTTTCATTTCATTTTAAGAACCATTTTAAGCTCCTTGACATCTAAACATCTAAATGACATTATTAATTGATCACTAATAATGTTACTAGTATCTCGACAATTGGTCATTTATTCGATACCATTAAGTATGACATTGTAAAGATGTCATAAATAAATAACGTTATTAATTCATATTACGGCACAAGATTTTATAAATCTTATAGCATTGTTACAGAGATATTAAAAAACATTTTCGCTTTTGAATAATGAACTGCTGTTACGTGTGGAAACATATGTTAATTACAGTTATATGATTGTTAATTATTTCCATTAATTTATGACTTCTGTTCACTGGATGCAGAAACGCTTGCTACGCGGCAAAATGCGACGCGGTAATTAATGAACATGTTAGAAGCTGTAAACTTATTGGTTACTACGTCGCATTTTTACGTTTATTTATAAATTTAACTAATGTTTTTACAACATTTATGTAATCTATTTTTATAATAGATCTCGGACGTGATCTCGTTCACTGAAAAAAATGTATGTAATTTCACATAAAAATTATATTTAGGAGCAAGGTGTTACACGGGGTAAGTTACAGTTAGTTCTTTTGTTGTCACAAGTGGCAGCACATTTTTATGAATTTTTTTATATTATACTGCGAAGTGTATACGCCTACCGATCGCTTGACGCGCGGGCCGTGGGAAGCGGAGATAGCCTGGCAAGCGCGCCGTTCGAACTATGGAAGCTTGCGGCGGTGTGCGCGGCGCGAGGCGCTTGCCAGCCAATCCCCAACTCCCAAGGCTCGCAGCAAGCGATCGGTAGACATATACTTCGCAGTAGTAGGCCGGGCGAGCGTGCGTATTCGGCTATCTTTAAAGATTAATATCTCGTTAACTATTAGAGAAATTTACAAAATGATAGAGGACTTTTCGATTCAATTTAGTTTGCTCTACCTGCCCATGAAATATTTGGTGATTATTTCCAGACATCCTGTATATATATATATATATATATATATATATATATATATATATTTATATATATAAGTAGTAGTGTACTTATTATTCTTTATTTACTTTTACTTTTACTTTTACTTAATTAACTTACTTAACTT
>NW_012130066.1:12253036-12265915 GCF_000143395.1 Atta cephalotes | reverse complement strand
CGGTTACCCGTTAACCCGTACCGTAACGTAAGTAAGTTAGTTAGGTTAGTTATTACTTCTACTACACTACTATATATATATATATATATATATATATATATATATATATATACATATATATAAGAGGTATGCGATTATCCTTTTGTATATTTCTTTCATATACATTTCATATACTATAATAACACATTTTAATATGTACTGATTTTCGATTTTCTTATCTTTTTTAATTGAAAATGGAAGATTGTGGCAAATTGTTATTCGACCGATGTTGTACTTCAATCGGGACACGTTATTACAATGTAACAATCCCATTGAAAACAATTTTTTTCTTCTACAAAATAATGCACAGACTTTTATAAATAGATTGCCGACTTCGTCTCCATGTATGAAGACAGCGTCATATTTGTGTTCACTTACTCTCGCATGTATAAATCACAGATAATAAATTAGTGTTTTCACGTAAATTTATGCGATAGTCACAGATAGGACACATACCTACATATGCATGTGTGAACTGAAACAAAGATAGTTTGAAATCAGGTTTGTCTTTTTTTAATAGGAAAATTCATATTGAATCAGAAGTTTAGTTATAAAAATCTGTGGAAAATCACATTGAGTTACCAGTCTAATTATTATAAAAGTCTGTGGAATGTTATGTATCGTCTTACAAAAAAAAGATAAACAAAGAAAAATCTAAATATAGAAACGTGCGACAGCGGCAAAGGAAGTTAAAGATGGCCACCTGTATGTGAGAAAGCAGCAAATGCGCGTAATATTAATTTTATAACTTTCCAATTTTAATAACTAATTAAAGAAAAAATTTTTATAACATATTTTTAAATTTCATAAAATAAATATTCTTTGTGTAGCATTTTATATTTGATTTCATTGTAATCTTGAATTTGTTTAGGGTAAAGTCGCCTATTATGAGATACTTTTTTTTAAAGGCTTGTAATTTATTTAATTTGTAGCTTCAATTTCTACCTTCATGTCAAATTTATAGGAAATATATTTAAGTTTTATCGCCAAAAGTTAGAAGCAGATAATAGCTATACTTTGTTATATGTGAAATTTTTTATCAAAAGTGCTAATTTTTTTTTGATCATTCAAAAAGGGAAAGTTCTTAATATGATATACAATGATTTCCTTATATGAAGTAGTATTTCATAACAGGAAACTAAGGAAAAAATAAAGGTAAGCTTTTTATACACGCTTTTATTATATTACATAAAAGTAGGAATATAAAATTTAAATATTATACATAATAATTATATAATTGTTTGATATGTGTGTATGTGAGTGTGTGTGTCTATGTATATATATGAAAAATCTCAACAATAATACAGAGTCATTCAAATATAAACTGAATTTTTTACCTGCGGACTCAGAAAGAGCCGCAAGCGGGCCGAGGCACTCCAGACAGTTAAGTAGAAGTAGAGGGGAGCGATCCCCCCCCCCGCAACATTCCTTAATTGCGATTATTGCAACATATTATCATTAAATTTCTCATCAACGAAGATATCAAATCAATTGAAATTTTGACCAGATTTCAAGCACAGTTTGGAGATGGTATCCTGGTATCAAAAATCAAAATATTTGATTGGGTCAAAAAATTTCAGTGGTCGTGATGCTGTGGAAAATGAAAGTCACGAACATCGTCCGCGATCGAGTGTCACTGATGAGAACATTCGGCTATGCCCGAATGCTTATTGATTTTCTTCATGATAGAAGAACGGTGAATGCAACATTTTACTGCGAACTGCTGGACAACGTGAGAATTGCTTATCACAACAAACGACGCAACCTATTCGCGACATTCTACTTCTTCATGATAACGCGCGGCCGCATACAGCAGCCTTAACCCGGGATAAACTCGGAGAAATGTACTGAATACTTTTTGAACACCTCTTCCTTATAATCTTGATTTATTCTCATGTGACTTTTACATGTTCGGATCCTTGAAGAAGGTTTTAGGAGGGGAAAGATTTAATGACGACGCAGCGGTTGAGCAGTACGTGCGCAATTGGAGTGCCCTTCTTCTTTTTTTAATGAAGGGATCAAGAAGCTACTTATCCGGTGAAAAAATGCATTTCCGTTGAAGGAAATTATATAGAAAAATAATATATCTTTTATAATTTTTATCTATTATCAATAAATCTATAAAAATAAATCCGGTTTATATTTGAATGACTTTCGTAGAATCGTCATTTTTAACATATTATTCGTTAGTATGCTTTATTATTGTTATATTAAATTGTTTAGATGCTCTCATATTAGCTAGGAATACTCTGAGTATCTCATATTACGACTTCCACGTTTTGCAAATTCACTATCATCAAATCTAATCTTTACAGTTAAACAAATCATTATATCATATTTTCTTATCAATACGATCTTATCTTATTCTATCGCTGCATGCAGACTTTATTATGTTTATTTTTATTATGTTTATTTTTATAATAAAAATTTATATAATAAAACAAGATTTAAAGACTAATCTCACTAAAATTTGACAATTTAAATCTTTTTTTTTTGCAAATGACTACATGCATGATTTAATAATGAATTTTCTATTAAACAGGTCTCACATTAAGAGTAAAAAGTTCATGATAGAATCAAACACATGTATTTATTACAATAGTTTAGTAGAAATCCTGCTATCTCATATTAGGAACATATCCCATAATAGGTTGGCCTTACCGTTATTATTTATTTAATTTGATATTGGATTTAACTTGATGCCAATTGATATCACATTTTTTATATAAATGGTGCATATAATTAAAGTTAATAAGTAAATAACAAGATAGATTACTTTTATTGTACTTTTTGATTTGATAGAATTTAATTTAATTAATAAAGATAAAAAGATACGTAACGTATCATTTAGATTCTCTTTAAAAAACATTCTTTAGCCTTTTTATCTTTTTTTTAAAATTCGAACTGATATTATGCATTCTGTATTAACAAATACCAGGATGCAATTTCATTTACATTAACAAATATCAGCAATCTCCTTTAATTATTTCATTTTCGTTAAATCTCTTTTTATTATTTTTAATTATAAACAAATAGAGATTGATAACAAATAAATCGCTTTTTTATTATCATTTCCTTGCTTATTTAACAAATACTAGTGTATAATTTTGTTTCCATGCGATCTCTTTTTATCAAGTATTAAATAGTAATAAACAAATATAGATCGAAGTCGGATAAATTACTTTGTCATTATTATTTGCTAGCTTAATTAACGAATATAGTGCATTATTTCATTTCTGTTCGATCTTCTTTTGTTAAGTATTAATTGTAAACAAATTACGTTTATGAGAAATTCGTTTTTTTTACATTCAAAGTAAATTGATTTATAAAATCACCAATAAGTGTGATGTTCAGTTGATCTTGCCTTTATCGGAGATCAACTACGATCTTGCCTTCATTTCATGGCTAGATTGCGACGCACTAGGATAGTTCGATTGCATCACTCACATCGGCCGGTTGTTAGTAATGTTTAACTGTTTTACCAATGAGATTATATTAGTTTAAATTAGTCAATTAACGATGTGAGCAACTGATATACACCTGGCTGAATTAAAATATCGGACTTCGCAAATCTATGATAATTCGAAAATGAATTTTGATTCCATCCCTCTCAGCTCTAACAATTGTCATCTCAACTTCAAACTTCTGTATGATTAATATCTTATTATTAGGTGTACAACTTTGCTTCCGCCGTTTTCCTATAGATGGCTTTAGCGGTAAGTGGTGGTCGAAATAAATAGATCATAGACGTCATACAATAAACTTGGGCATCTGTTAACATAACCTCATAGAAACATTAGTCGATTTGTGTCTGCATCATAAAGTATTCTCGATTGAAAATGTCAGTTTACGAGCCAAATTTTCGTCATTTGCGGGAGATTTTAATTTTTTGCTTCAATATGAAGAAATCTGCGGCTGAGGCTCATCGAATGCTCTCAAATGCTTATGGTGAGGCCGCTATTAGTGAAAGAACGTGTCGTGAGTCATTTCAATGCTTCAAGAACGGTGATTTTGACGTCCAAGGTCATGCTCTGTATTTGGTGGGACCAGCTCGGCGTAGTGTATTATGAACTATTAAAACCGACTGAAACAATCACAGGCGATCGGTATCGCCCTCGGTAAAAAAAACGGCGGAAGCAAAGTTGTATACCTAATATAAGGTAAAATCTGGCACACAGTTCAGTTCCAAAATCGAGAATCCAAAACGGGTAATTTTTTCAGTCATTCTTTAAATCACTTAAATTGATCTTTCAACGAAACCCATTTCTAAACGATATATATTAGTGATGTTTACGCGGGAATTGGTCGCGCGTGCAGAGTGCTTGCATGTTGTGTTTGACCGATCTAATATACCGACTATATAACTATATGTAGTTATACATCTATTAACATTCAATGTTCATAGATCATCAAAGTATAGCAGTATACATAGTAAGTGTACCCGTACGATTAGCATTGAACGGAGCATAAGATTGGATGGATAACTGCTTAAGAAAATAAAAAATTAATTTCCAATTGAAGAGAAAAGCGGTTTTTTCAATTATAATTTTGTAATGTGTATTCTGGAATATGATGTAAATCAATAATAAAACTGAATTAATTAATACGACAATCTTTTTACCGGAAAGTCATTTTATATACATTGAATTAATGTTAAATTGCAACGTCTGTGAGATACTAGACATTTCTGCGATATTAATTCAATTGGTTAATGTATGAGACATAGATCAATCTCAATTTAACTTCGATTTAGTCATTCATTTCTGACTGATAAAGAAAGAACCCCCAACTCGGGAATTCAGAAAATAAATAATTAAAATTATGAAATTTGGGCAATATACAAATATGTTGATATGTAATAAACAATTTTTTTTGTTGCCTGAATTTAACCTGGAGCTTTGGTTTCCTTTCGGGGGCTCTTAGAGTGTCATGCCATTCTTATTTAACGTTTGGTAAACAATAAGGATGAAGTGATATTTGGGTGATACTCAAGTGAGAATCTGAATCCAGCATTAGATGGATAAAATTTATTTTTGAAGATTACCCCATTTTTTGTTTCTCTTTCATTATTCACTAACAACAGGAGACAGAATAAAATTTTAGAGAAAAAATTTATTTTTTTTATTAATCCTCAGTTACGACATCCTGGTTTATTGTTACGTTAAATATGTCTGGTCTTTTCTCCAGCGACACACAAACCGGAATTAATCTTATTTACATCTCAGTAACCTTATATATCCATAAAGTATCATACGAATTCGCACGAGTATGATAAACACGGATGGCAAATCGGTGCTTGGCAAAAAACTTTTTAACGTGATTTTCGGACAAAATTGATAAAGGTAAGTGTTTTTGAGATATTTTTGTAATACTTTGTAATACTAATGTTTTAGCATGCATAATGCTTTTAAAGATAAAAACGATTTTATTTCTTTTGTTATACATTTTTTTTGTAATTGTATCATTGAATATTGTATATTGTGTTATACTCATGTAATGCTAGTTAATTTATTATTTCTATATATAAAATAATTTTTTTGTGTATGCATACATAATGACTTCACTGTTTTTACAATAAAAAATATCTTAAAATCAAATTAAGATCATAAAAATGTTTGAAATTATTATGTACAACTTTGCTTCCGCCGTTTTTTTTTCCGAAATTCGAGGCTTTATTGTAAAAAACTGGTTATACATTTATGATTCAGAGTATTGTCCATCGCTGGCCACTACTTTCTCCCATCTTTCAGGTAGCGTACGAATCCCGCGTCGAAAAAACTGGTCATCTTTTGAGGCTATCCACGAATCGATTCAATTTTTTACTTCTTCATAAGACCGGAAGTGCTGGCCAGGCCGTGTGCCATTGATCGAAACAAGTGATAGTCAGAGGGAGCAACGTCTCGAGAATACGGCGGGTGGGGTAGGACTTCCCATTTCAACGTTTCCAAGTATGTCTTGACCACTTTCGCAACATGGGGTCGAGCATTGTCATGCTGCAAAATCACTTTATCGTGTCTCTCGTATTGCGACCGTTTGTCTTTCAATGCTCGGCTCAAACGCATCAATTGCGTTCGATACCGATCGCCTGTGATTGTTTCAGTCGGTTTTAACAGTTCATAATACACTACGCCGAGCTAGTTCCACCAAATACAGAGCATGACCTTGGACGTCAAAATCATCGTTCTTGAAGCGTTGAAATGACTCACGACACGTTCTTTCACTAATAGCTGCCTCACCAGTAAGTATTTGAGAGCATTCGATGAGCCTCAGCCGCAGATTTCTTCATATTGAAGGAAAAATTAAAATCTCCCGCAAATGACGAGAATTTGGTTCGTAAACTGACATTTTCAATCGAGAATAACTTTATGATGTAGACACAAATCGACTAATGTTTCTATGGGGTTATGTTGACAGATGCCCAAGTTTATTGTATGATGTCTATGATCTATTTATTTTCGACCACCACTTACCGCTAAAGCCATCTATAGGAAAACGGCGGAAGCAAAGTTGTATACCTAATAGAAAGCACCCATGGAAGCCTCAAGAATATTAAAATCATACAAAGCTTTATTTTTTAATTTGCAAGAAAAAAATTCATACTTTACGATGATTATTATGACATTTGTGAAAGAAATTCATGCATCCCATAGAATACGTCAATTATGCAATTTTTTGAAAACGTAACACGTCCTTATTTTAGAAAAGACAATGAACGAAAGTAAATAGGAATTAAAAATTTATCGGAAGCTTCTTTAAAGTACAAATTTTATCCTTGAAAATAAAAAAAACTTTTAAATGCAATTATTTCATGGAATTAAGCTTATTTGAAATGATGCAAAATTTTAGTATGTGTATGTTGTGATAATTTTGTTGACAAATGCATATAAAACAGTTTTATTCCACAGAATACCAAGTTTTATTCGAGAATTTATATTGATAATGAAAAAGTTCATATTACTCAAAGTATTACTAAAAGTTTGTATTATTTTATGATAATGGGATAATGAGTATTATTTTATAATAATATTTTATGATATCCTAACTTGATATTCTAATTTCAATAGGCGATTCCTGTTTATTGTAATCTTAAAAAAAAGTGAACATTATAAAATATTTACTCTTCAAAGTGAATTTATAGTAATATATAATATTTGAACAAATTTAGAAATATTAATCTGACAAAATTGTTGCGTTATCGTATCATCTCAGGAACAATTATTGCAAAATTATTGTCAGTTCATAATTGTACATTATTGTATAATGCTTTCACAATTTGGCTATTAGAAAAATATCAATAAATAAAAGATAAAATAAAAAGATGTCTATCTTATATATTTAAAAAAAATAAAACGAATAGAGTTTTAAATTTACAAAGAAAAATTTATTTAAAAATTAATAGATAATAACTTATAAAAATCTGTTATAGTATTGTTCGAAATGAGTCTCACGCTTCTGCATGAAGAATTAGAGGAAAGGTCCCTATTATAAGATACTGAGAAATCACTTTGGATAAATGCTAGAAGTCTGTGGGCAGAATTTACAAAAATAATAGATCATTTTGAAGGGAATTTAATAGCTAAATAAGCTTTAATGTTACATAAAATTTAATTCAAATTCCATTTTTTTTTTAAATTAAAGAAATGTAAAAAGTTAGCAAATCACAAAATCAAAAAATTATGCTCCTAATATGAGATGCCCCGAGAAATTAGATAATAAAACACAAAGTATATCAGTATTCTAATTAAAAAACTTTATTTCATGTTTCTAAAATGCAAACAAACACAGCCAGCATGCGAAAAATGAGCATGCGATAGATTATATCCAGAACTTGTCTTCAATTGGAATCAAGCATTGCAGAAATAGGCAGTCGACGTTCATTTCGGTTGTCCTTTTTATTATTGTATAATAGCATTTACTTTTTAGCAACGATTTTCATTATAACATAGGAGCATAAGTTATTTCATATTAGAAATACCCTGGATATTTTATATTACGATTTCCACACCTGGTTTTATGATCATCAAATCTAACTTTTATAATTAAACAATTCAATATATCCCGTATTTTTCTATTAGTACGACTTCACTCTATTATTATATGAAGAATTTATTGCCAAATATTTATTTTTATTAAATAATAAATAACATTTAAAGGTTCATCTCAATGAAACTTGAAGATATCCAAATTCTAAAATCTTTTTTTATAATGACTACAAATATGATCTGATGAATTTTTTACTAAATAATTTTCAATCCGAAAACAATAAATTCATGGTGAAATCAATAGATAGCGCTTATTAGTTTAGCAAAAATCGCTATCTCATATTAGACGCTTATCTCATAATAAGGAACTTTCTTCTAGATTTCAATATATAAATCAATGCATGGATTCATTGACAGTTTTGATAACGATT
Source organism: Atta cephalotes (assembly GCF_000143395.1). Taxonomy (NCBI): domain Eukaryota; kingdom Metazoa; phylum Arthropoda; class Insecta; order Hymenoptera; family Formicidae; genus Atta; species Atta cephalotes. The sequence continues at coordinate 12,257,463 of NW_012130066.1, read as the reverse complement.
TTTGTATCTTTACAATTATTTCTTCGAATCAAGTGAGTCGTTGTGTATGCAATTTTCTTCAAATGAAAAACCTAGCTATGTCAAATCGAATGTTAATAAACAATATGAAAATTCTTAAACTTCCAACATTAAAATTATTTCCTCTACAGTTTTCTTCTTCTCTTGTATTTCTAAATTAAAAACTTATCGTACCGCGCGGGTCATCTGATTGATCCATATTACTCTATTCAGCGATCGGAGAAACGTTTATTTAAAAAGTTAGTTATTTCGATATCCATGCGTGGTCCTCCATTCTGCTGAAAGAACATAATTGTTCTCTGCTGGAGAGGAATTTCTTCCAAAAAATCTGGGAGCCTTTTCTCAAAAATTGGGCTTAATTTCTTCCCTGTAAAAGAAATATATTGTATTATTACGTATCGATACGTATTACAAATCGATCAAGAGGATTTTGTATTTTTCTAACATCATAATATCCGATAAAAGAATGGAATCAAAGCTCTTGTCGCCCAAAATGCCTGTCTAATAATTTAGCTTCCATTTGTATTGAAAATCACGCGCGTGTGTCATGTGTGGATTTATTACATCATAATAATGTTTATTTTTACAGTCAAATATTTTCGTGCGCATAAATAAAGATTCGTTAATCCACATTATATTTGTTAAAAAATTTTCATCGACTTCATTGTTACGTAAGAAGCAATGACAGAAATTCCCTCTGTCACAGTGATCTCTCTCATTTAACTTTAGTACTTGTGTACGATGAATAACAGTTTATATTTCAATATTCTGTGGACTGTTGCGTAACTTACATTCTTATTTTAATTCACGGCTTATTGCATGTGTACTAGTCGTAGAATCCTCTTCGATCATCTTTAAAATCGTCTCTTTCGTTTTGATATTTATTTGACGATGACAAGTGTCGACATACAGAATTTTGGCATTAAACAGTTATTATTTCGAATTCTTTGATCGAATCGTTCAAAAGTTTTTCAGTCGGGATGCACACGATTTGGATAATGCTCTGCAATAACCTTATTGCACCGTAAACATAAATATATATCGGTGTATTCGTTATTACTGTCGATACATTGATTTCTCGCAAAAGAATAATTTTTTATTCGAATGTTTAATGTTAGTTAATGCCGTATAAGAAAAAAGTAACTAACGTTTTTTCTGAACTCTGCCATTTACTTCATCAGAGGAGGAGTGCATTGCAATACTTTCACTGGTAGGTTCACGAAACATTGGCATTAGCAATGGATTATGACATGGCGATAATCCGTAAACTCTTTAGCACTCTTTAGCCTCTTAAGAAAATAACCCTAAAAGTCTCAAAAGTATTATAAAAAAAATAACTAATTAAATAAAAATAGAATGAAATTATATTAATATAATTTCACTTGTTTCAATTTATTTATTCCATTTTGGGACATAGCATTGTATCTACATTGGAACGTTACAAATTTTTTAAATGAATATTTTTTCGGTTGTATTTTCATTTCATTATTTAAGCATTTCGCGTATTGTATACACATAATAATGAATAAGTTGATATTTAGTTTAGTAGTGAAACATCCTTACAGAAATTTAACACTAGAAGGTAATGATTAATTATTTTGAATATTAAAAGCATGTGTTCGATGTTTTTAATATTTAAAATAAGTATGAGGGACAACCCAAAAATAAGATCTTAAAACCGCAGAGAAATTTTTTGGGCGGCAGTACTGTTTTCGGCAATTTCTTTCCTTTTTCAAACAAGGGGTCGCCGAGGTCGGTTAGTCTTGACTTGGCAGCAATGGAACTTTTGATCACCCTTCCCACGAAGTGCGAACTGCGCGAAATCATTCGATTTCTCAACGCAAAAGCTATTAAACCTATTGAAATTCATAGACAATTGATTGAAGTGTACAATCTATGAATTTTAATAGAATTTCAATTTTAACAGCTTTTGAGAAATTGAATGACTTCGCGCAGTCCGCACTTGACGGAAACGGCAATTGAGAGCTCCATTGCTAACGGCTGTCAAGCCAAAAGAAATCAACCTAGTGACTTCGGCGATCGCTTGTTTGGAAAAGAAAAGATAGCTGAATATAACAGTGGTACTAACTGCCGCCCAAAAAATTTCCCTGCGGCTCTAACGCTTTTGGGTTGTCCCTCGTATTTTCCAATTAAATTGGTTAGCAATAAATTAGATATCTTTCAATAAGTAATCTTTCAATAATTACATTATTCTGACTCTCATTTCAACTCTGACTGTCGACACCACAAGACTTATGTGAGAAATATTTACATGTAAGTTTAATAAAATTAAAATTCAGACAAATGATTTAAACAATTCTCAATTTTTCATTTTTTATGAATGCTACATAATAAATCTGATGAAGTGGTTTTATCTATTGACGCAATGTACGACATCGTTTTTATTTTATGTAAGTTTTTATAATATAATTGTACAATTTCAATATTTATGATAATCACTTGGCTATTCATTAGCAATTAGTATTTAGATAAAAAATGAACGAGCTAAATTGCCATGATTCATCACCTTGAAAGTTTCATTGTACTGATTGTAGTTACATTTTTAGATAAGGTTACTCATGTAATTTAGTTTTCTTATATTGATAATGACTCAAAACGAAGGATCAAAACGTTTATTTATTTCGTTTTTGTTATATTCACACGAGAATAAAGAAATTTCTGTATACCCGAACAGCTGATATTGGCTCTGATTGGCATTTTAATATATTTCATATCTACAAGTAAGGACAAACTGTATTTGTGACAAACGCGCATTCGGAAAGACTACATAGATTATTAAAGATGCTCTTCAAACATGCATCCCATTGTCAATCAAAAAACAAACGGTTAAATCAAAAGATTCGAAATATTAATTATTTGATATTGAAATCACATGCTTTGACGATGGTCATAAACATCGAATTGAGAATTGAGATAAAAAAGACGATTTTAAGGATATTTGAGCAGAATATTACGACTGGCATATATGCGATAGGCTACGAATTAAATATTAGTTGTGCAACACTTCATATGGTAGAAAGTGAAATATTATACTCGTTTCATCGCGGATACAATAATTAAATTAAAATGGGAGAGGTCATCGTAACAGAAATAATTTCGTAATTATGCAGCATAAGTGAGGCGCTCGGGTCGCCTTGACATATGTTGTCCCTAATTGAAGATTCATGAACCTTTATAAGATTTTAACAGGCGTTCAATATTTGTAAAGATAGAAATAATTTCTGTCGATGGCTTTCATACAACAATAAATCAAATAAAATTTTTCTGGTAAATAATATGTGAATCGATGAATTATTCAGGCTTACGGGCAAATTTGATTGTCATATAGAACATTATTATAAAATTATTAACTTGTATGATATACTTATGTGTATATCTTAACATAAGTGGATGTATTCTTTTGTAGGCATTTTGAACGACAAGGATATCAGTATCATTTTTCTACTAGATATTCGGACGGTAAGAAAATTAAAAATCTCCTGATCAACCTCTGATGTGTATTAATACGTAATAAATATCTCTCTTTTTATAGAAAAGATATTACGTTTTATAGAAAAGATATTACTTTTTAATACAATAGTTCCAGATTTTGGGATAAATATTTATTTCTTACAAAAGAAAATTCTTTTTCTAGCCTAATGAAATATTATCACATGTGAATATCAATTTCTATATCATTTTAAATTACTAAATTATTATTATTACGTACGAGATTCAATAAAGAGGCAAAATTATTATATTATATCAGGATATAATTTTAGATAGGATTACTTCTTTACATTAGGGGACATCTCTTCGATGATCTTGACATGTATTATAAGGGTGAGGATATTGATCAACTTTTTCATAATTAATTGGCGGTACGTTTCATATAGTTTTGAGATATATTTACATCAGAGCTCGGCACGATTTGCACTTCTCAGCTGATTTTCGATTTGGCTCCGCCTTCCGCTACTTTTTTCACCTTATCACCCCGCACGCAATCCAAATACTTGACGTTTAGGAGCATATGCTGCTCATGAAGTCCACCCGCTTTGCGTTTACGCTGTAAACTTCATTCTATATCTTTTTTTTCTATCCATTACATAATTAAGAAAAATGAAGCAACGTAAGCGCTCAATCTTGTACAAGGAAAAATTCAATATCAATTTCACGATGCGAATCAGGCTAGTATTCATAGTCGATTCTTACATTTAAGACTATTTTAATATTTTGATGGTCGCACTTTTTAGAAAAAAAAAATTGCTCTTGCCGCCGGCATATAATGACAAAAACTACTAGTTGCCATCGACTTTTTGTAAACTTTGTTACAAATTAAAAGCATTGATTCTTTATCACTGTTATACTAATATCTGATCGCTAATATTCGATAGGCTATCAGCTTATAT
>NW_012130066.1:12246029-12250343 GCF_000143395.1 Atta cephalotes | reverse complement strand
ACATATATATATATATATATATATGTGTGTGTGTGTGTGTGTGTGTGTGTGTGTGTGTGTGTGTGTGTGTGTTTATGTATGTTTTATATATACATGTAATATATACATCATAAACTGTATAAAAATTTCTTTAATTAGATAAAGAAGTTTTAATTCCTTCAATTAAGTAAAAGATCCTATATTCTATATAAATCCTATATTCAATCAAAGCAGATCTTATTGCCGGTAATATTTCGGTGTGAATTTATATACATATGTACATAGACAATTCTGTAAGCTGCGCAATAAAGTCCTTTTCAATCTTGAACACAATCATGGATGAAACAGCAGTAGTTATAAAATTATGTATTATAATTGTGTCTTCATACCTTCCCTTGAAAAACGATAGTCACATACTCATTGTTGATCAAACGAATGTTCACTTACTTATAATCATTGCTGAAGTAAGCACCTATGCAAGACTGCAAAATTGTTTTTACGTATTCAACAGAGTAATCTAACTGCAAAACATGTTATGATATGTCGATTTTCCGTAGAAAAAAATTTTTATATTACACTTGAAACGCAAAATCGTGTCTAACGTGATCTTCATTACAACTGCCGTACATCGACATTACCGAGAAGTACTTATGCACTTTTATCTGTTAAACTTAAATCATTAACAGACTTTACTATTATGTCGTGTATACTCACTAACATATGTTGATAGAAGGATTATGCGTTTCGCGGGTTTCGTCCGTTTCCAGATTCATTCTTGGAATGCCAACGTTTCGTGAATCTTGCAGTTCATGCGAGGAGCTGCCTGATATTGAACTATTCCTCCGGGCCGTTCCTTTTATATTATGCTATTTGTTGGTATTTGTTGGGGGAAAAAGAGAATTGTGAGGGGGGTGGAAGGGAAGAGAGGGAAATTGGTCAATCTTCAATATTTGGGAGAATAAATAAAGAAAAAATTTCCATATTTTATTTATGTTGTAACCATTATCTCTATTTAAATTGTTAGGATGTTTTTGAATCTCTATTTTTTTTTATACTTTCTCTATACTTTCTTGGAAAGTATGATGTAATGTTGGCTATTGTGGTCGTTTTGTCAAACAATATTTGATGTTATGTTCTGATAATGCTAGTTGCATGACGTGTTTTAGCCTGATATCATATTGGTGTTCTTTTATCCGTAAGTTGACTCTTCTTCCGATTTCTCTAATGTATACTTGTCCGCAGGAACAAGGTATTTTGTATACTCTTGAGCTGAGTGAAGGTCTTTAATCTTTAAGATTTTTTAAGGTTTGTCCTATCTTTTTGGGTGTTTTAAAGGTAGTTCGGATATTGTGTTTAATATCCTGCCGATCAATCTGTTCTTCCTTTGACATATGAGAGAATGGATAGGATCCTTTTATCTAGTTGTGGGTTAAAGACCACTGTTGTCTTGTTTGCATATTTATTGATTGTTTTGATTATGTCTTTTTTGTCATGTCCGTTTTTTTGTAAGGCTAATTTTAAGTGGTTGAGTTCTGTAGATGTTCTTTGTCAGAGATGATGAAAGCTCTATGTACCAAGTGAGTTGATTGTAGACTGTTTTTATGCTGGTAATTGTGCGACTCAGCATGTAGGCATCTATCTGTGTGTGTTGGTTCTCTATACACTTGATTTGATTCGGATTTTCCAGTGAGGGATTGTAGTGTTAGGAAGGGGGATAGTTGTATGCCGGGGAATGTATGGCTGTCAATCGGTCTGAGGGGGATGTTTGGTTTGTGTATTTTTGTAATCCGTATAATTTTGATAGAAGAGGATTTGTAGGTTTTAGTATTGATTGTTACTGATAATGTTGCTTTTTTTCCATTAGGATCTTGATGTTCTGTGTTGTTAGTTGGATCTTTGTCAAGCTTTTTGCATGCTTTGTCCGAGAGAAAGTTCTTCATTTTTTTCTTATTGTCTGATATATTCATAACTATGTCGTATTACCTTTATTGGCTGGAAGCACGATGTTGTCTATGACCCTGTTCAGGTCTTGGAGGGCCAATCACTCTTGTCTAGTGATTTGGTGGAGAAGGTTTGGCTTTAGAAAGGATATTGGTTATCTGTCTGCAGATATTATCTGCTTATTCTGAGGAATCGGTAGATGGTTGACTATTTAACTGATAATCTCTTCCTTTGGAAGTTTTCTAGGTGCCACTGCCAAGTTAGAGCAAGTGCAGATATAATATTGAGACTTTGTTGGATTAGTTCTTGATGTTAAGTAAAGAGGATTGTAGATTTTTGTGAGGGACAAGATTTATATATTTTTGTTTCTGTCTTTCAGAGGATTGTGTGTGTGAGTCTTCATGACTTGTTCATATGGAATACGATCTAGGGTTTGCTAGATATCATGCCGCAACGTGATAGGAGCAGGTGGAGTTTAAAGGTTTTATGAAATCTGGACTATTTGTAACTTAGTGAAGTGGATACGTTCTTTGATGAGAATGATGCTGGTTTTATGAAGAATGTTTCTGGATTTATGGGATTCCTAGATATTCTTGAGTTATAGAAATTTTGGGATGATGTTATTATCCTTGCAGCGTTTTAGGAATGCCAAGATTGACAGTTTCTTGAATAGAGAAGGCTGTGTTTACTTTAGCAAGAATACTCTCCCTGTAGAAATATTTAATAATGTTCTTGAGGCTTTCGCGGGTGCTTTCTATATAAAGATTATATTCTATATAAAGATTTCGCGAGTTTTCTCCGTGTTCAGATTCTCTTCTTTTCTCCCACTACTCCATCACGTAATATAAAAGACCGGCTTGGAGAAACAGCTCAGAATCAGGCAGTTCCTCGCCTTGAAGTGGACTTTGGCAAGGTTCACGAAACGTTGGCATTCCAAGAATGGATCTGGACACAGAAGAAATCCACGAAACATATAATCTTTATATAGAAACCAACCATGGAAGCCTCAAGAATATATGTTAAGAATATATGATAATATTAATGAACTACAATCAAAACAACTATGATAATTATCAAATATATATCAAACCATCATCGAACGTCTATCGAATCACTGTCAAGAACATCTTTCGACTCAATGTCAAATATCTATCGAACCGTTATTGAATGTCTATCGCATCACTTTTAATCCTAACTATATACACTGAGTTCTCAGAAACCTCAACCTCAATTTGTTAAATCGAGATTTTTTTCGTATTTTTGAATTCTTCTTTTTCTTTGAACAGACAGTCGTCGAACGGTTCAATCGTACAGAAGACCGAAATGAGGAAAAAGTTTACACACAAATTATTTATTATATATTCGTCTATTTATCATGTAATGCAGCATTTTCGATATTATTTAAAGCGTGAACTATTTATTCGTATTTATATTAAAATCTTTATTACAAAATTTTGTGAAAAAAGCATTGAATTTATTGATAACACAACTTTTGGCGTAAAAATTTATTTAAATTATTTTAAGTCTTCACTTATATGTTTACATATTGACAGTTCAGAATATGCTCCATGCAATGTTCCAGTTCGAACATAAAAAATACAATTGTCGGCTTTATGTACCAAGATTATGAGAATATTGCATATGCAACACGTATTATAACAAGTTCTACAATCAGAAAAAATTTAATTTTTAAATAGCTTATATTACAATAAAAAAGAGCAATTGCGGGGATCAAATAAACAAAATGTTACAGAATCATTGCCGATTTTGTATTTTATAATTTGTAACATAATTAATACCATAATTTTGTCTGTATTTTCATTGAGAGTGACTCGATTAAAGTCCAGACGTTTATAATAAATTGCAATATTGATGATATTAGTATGTCAGTTATTTAATTTTGAACTGTAATGTTAAAGAATACACTAACGATTACAACGGCTAACATGATCGACTGCATGTATTTTTTATTGGCCCTTGCCAATACCTGTTGGAGCACTGGCGCAGACCGCCGCCACGTATATCGTGTTCAATAAATAATATCATGTCAATGATACATCGACAAGATGTCCGAAGTGACAAAAGTATGATAGAACGTTGCGTCGGGCGCACGTAAAACCCGGTAGTGTACAATAGTACGCGGGATCTAGTCCAATTTGTATGAAAATATGTATGCACAAATGAACATATGTATGTATGTATGTATGTATGTATGTATGTATGTATGTATGTATGTATGTATGTATGTATGTATGTATGTATGTATGTATGTATGTATGTATGTATGTATGTATGTATGTATGTATGTATGTATGTATGTATGTATGTATGTATGTATGTATGTATGTATGTATGTATGTATGTATGTATGTATGTATGTATGTATATATGTAT
>NW_012130066.1:12229725-12233897 GCF_000143395.1 Atta cephalotes | reverse complement strand
AAGTAAAGTAATAGTGTATTCTTTTTTACTACACCTAATATATGATAAGAAGGCGCGCAATTTTTCCTCAAATAAGTTAATCAAATTATTAAAATAATATGTTAGCTGTACGATAAGTATTCATGTAGTATAATAAGTATTCGATAGCTACTCAATAATAGTTTATAATGATAATTATAATTGATAATTAGGAATGCTCAGCTATTTGTATTACATTATTAAAAATATTATTATAATTAGTTGCTAAATCAAAGTCATTGTTAAGACATATCATTAAAAAATTGTAAAACAAATACCATATTTATTTAATAAAATTGTAAGCAAGAAGAAAAGACAAGGGAAGAGTACAACGAAAGAAAAAGAGACAGCGCGAATAATATGGTAGATATGGGATTGCAACGAGAGGAAGCGAGAGAACATGAGTAAGACGGCAAATAGGTATGGGACTACCACGGAAGAAAGAGCGAGAGCATGAGTAAGTATATGGCCGCAACGAGTTGAAGAGAGAGAACTCATCTTATAATGGGTGAAAGAGAGAAAATAACATGGTGGGTCTCCCTTCCACGGTTTCCTCGCCGAGTGTCATCGACTCCCTCTTTCTCCGTCCTCTCACCTAGTGACATCAGATCTCTCTCGAACGCCATGTTAGCAACTTTCCCCCGTTCTCGGACCCGCACGCACGCACGCACACCGCGTATACGCACTAATACGAATTGATCTAAAACCGGCCTAATATATCTACTAAAGTGGACGAACAGAGACACAAGAAAATTCACAACATGGTTCATTTTAAGATTAAAATGTTAATGCAACAATTTTGAAGAATAGGACTAATTAAAACATAATTTAACGTAAAACAGAAGATTTAATACTCTTGACTATCTATTTTTTAATTGTAATAAATTTATATCATTTTTTGTTTTATCACATATAATATTTTCTTAATATTTTCTGTAGAAACTTTTTAAAAAATGAAATTTTCCATAATAACAAGTCATCTGTAATAGATAGTTACAGAGAATAATTTTTATGAGAACATTACAGAAATGATAATTTTAAATTATATAATTAAATTAAAAAGTATCAACAAGAAAAAGATAATATGTCTATTTTATATAAAAGGAAAACGCTTGAGTTTCCAGTTTACAAAGAAAATTTAAAAAAATTTATAAGCTAAAGAAGTTATTGGTACTAAATATAAGCTACCTACACAACACAGGGAACTTATAAAATTTTTATTAGCTTCATTTATTAGCTTCATTTAAGCTTCAAAAACAACTCCTCAGTAACTTCTGTGTCCGCTTTTGAAAGTTCCTTGGGAATTTTATTTTGGTTCATAGGAAGCTCTTTTTAAATTTCTCAAGATCTTAGTATAATGCACTCCTTAACGGAGAGCTTATTTAATCAAATTTTATAGCTTCTTGGAAGCTCAGCAATATGAACTCTCTAGGAGTTCGTTTTGTCGAATTCTATAAGCTCCCCGAGATCTCATCAAAATGAATTTCCTGAGGCGTGATTACGCCTACTGACATTTGTCGGTGTCATTGGGCAGCTTTCTCACTATATAAAATATGCGCAACGACTCATTACTGTCGATAGGCGTGTAAAACAGTTACGGAACGCACCCCTGGGAATTTAATCGGAGTTTTGTACTGTGTGATGTAATCTGATACGTTTCGACGAGAATTGTATCCTTCGAAATTTTATCAAAAAAAAGATGCTTCTGACGAAATGAATACAATTTCTAATGCAAAAAAAAATTTCTTGCATAACGACGAGAATAGCGGCAAAGTAGTTCTTATAAGACAGAATCCGATTATCGGTTCCTAAAAATGGTAGACTCATCTGTGCATTTCTGCCGCACATCTAGTGTAACAAGAGAGAAAAAGAGAATAAGTTCTTGCCGACAGAGATTATAAAGAAAATAAAAAACAAGAGATAAATAAAACAATATATTATAATATCATAATAAATACAAAATAGAAATTATATTATACAAGAGAGAAAAAACGCATAATGATTCTATAATGAATCGGTAGTTAGTAAACCTAAGTCTTATTGGCGAATTGGTGAAGTTGGTCAACAGCCAACTTGTACGACCAAGACTACCGATTTTCTAAGACTGATCAAATTCGACTTTATTCCTTTTTATTAATCGAGCAAAACGACTCGCTGTACAATTAACAACTTGTTTGAAAAATCATAGTCAGTATTTAGATTAATAAGCTTTTCGTAATAAATTATTATCTACTTTTAAATCTTAAAATCGAAAGAAATCGACCATCAAATGTGAAAAGAATAATCAACTATGATTGATCAATTTCATACGTTAAAACTTAAAGCGTAAGTAATGGCTTATTATAGAAAGCTCATACGACTGAAGATAATTAATAAAATTTCCGACTATCGACTCATTGCAGAATTAGTTTAAAAAGTATTGATTATATATAACAAAAAAATTAATGTATTGTAAATATAGAAAGTGGAATAGTAGAAATAGTATTTATGAAAAATAGTATTTATGTAAAATTATTATAATATAATAAGTTTCTATATTTATAGAATACATAACACTATACTATTGTGTAGTAAAATGTCCCATTTTATGATAGAAAAGTAATATAATACATTATCTTTCAAAGAATTATGAAAGACAATAGCAGTGAATAAAAAATATAGGAAAATCTGATTCGGATCCCAAAATATTTCTATGTAAGAGTAAAATGGTATACATTTTGTTATTAAATAGTTTTCAATATACTTTTATTACATATTTATATGTTTTTTATATATTTCATTATTTCTAATACATAAAATATTAAAAAAGATCTAATCTCTTTCTTTATTTTATTGTATCCGTTTTAAACTGTGCATATGTGTTCGCGCTTGTATGATTATTGATTCTGCAATTTTTAGAGAATCTGATTTTAGTCCAATGAAAAGAGAGCTACAAGTATGCCAGACTTTGTTTTTGTTTTAGGAACATTAGTAGCTAAAGCAATAGTTGCGTTTAACAGAGAAAACTAATCACAGTTAGCGCTTAGTGATTCTTTAATATGATTGATTTCTACACTTAGATTCAGCGAAGAAATAAAGGCAAAAATTAATATAATAACTCATATAAGGAATTACTAAGCGCTAACTGATTAATTTTTCTGTTAAACGCAATCAAAAAGAAGCAGCGACGTATGGCGCGCGACGAAGCACTCATGCACATTATCAGGCGCGCGTATTCACTGACGTTTACCCGTCTAAAACAATTGGATTAGCATTATTTGGTAATAACTACTTCATTGTAGAAAAAAATGGCTCAGAACTTTTCGACTCAATTTTTATTCAGGAATAGCGCTATATAATTCGTGGATTTTAAGGGGAAACCTGGTGGTTTGGGAAATAAAAAAATCAATGATTTTTTGTGAATTTTTTTTATAAAAACGATTATGGCTATCAATTTTAGGTTTGGACTTATATTTGAATTTTGTACAATATGTATAAATTTTTATGAACCAAAATATGTTAAAATGTCCGAAAGGCAACAATGGTGGCAAACGTGTCCAAATGAGGTTTTGTTAAATTGCTGACATTGCGAGCTACAACTAGTTGTTTGAAAACAAAAAATCAAATTGACTTGTAATTAATGATGTTGAATGTATATGGTAAACCTAATCTAACAAAATAATAAAAAATCGCGATTGATTAAAATTATTTCTTTATAAAAAGAATTTTTTTTTACCGTTATTTTTTCCATTAAATTGTCAAAAAACTTATTTCGAAAAATTAATTAATTTTTTTGGTGTATAGAGAAAATAATTGTAATTAATATATAAAAAGCGTAGATCAGTGCGTTGAACTGTTTTTTCTTTACAATGTCAGCAAATTTGAAAAAAACACGTTTCGAGAAAAATGTGTTTAAAGTTTTGAGTTAGAATGTTTTTTTAATACTTACAATAAATTTTTTTTATTTGGCGATTTCTGTAAAACAGTTCATCCTCTTCATGAAACTTCACGAAATATTTCTTTGTTCGAAGAAGTAACAGTTGTATGGCGCCTAATTTTTACCTATGCACCATTTTAGTAAATCATGAATAACTCCATTATTTTACGTATTTTTATAAATGATTTTGGCAACATATTTTCAAGACTGTCAATTTTCCAAAAATGCAATAAAAAAA
>NW_012130066.1:12220835-12226212 GCF_000143395.1 Atta cephalotes | reverse complement strand
TATATATATATATATATATATATATATATATATATATCTATATATACATATATATATTTACTATGATTTATTGTTTTCTCCTCGATCTAATCTTTGATAATTTAAGCGCTTAGATCTGTTCGACACTCCAAACTGCTTAGGTAGAGTTCAAGCAGTTTCGCATAAAATGCATACATCAATAAAAGTTAAATTGTGAATAATAACAGCATCCAAAACTTCATGAGAAGATTTGGCAATTGTAGAGTTACTCGCCGCTTATTTGATTTGAATTTAAGTATTTGAATTTGAAACAGATTCCAAAACAAGTTTTAGCAACCTGTAAGTAACTATCCTTAACCGGATCAAATCGCGAAATCAGATATAGAATAAGAATATTGATAAAGAAGACTCGAAAGAGAGTCGAAACATTAAAAAATTCTTAAGTTTTTTAAATAAAGAAGATATATTTATATATATATCTGATACATCAACTAAAGTAACAATTTACTTATTTTAAAAAAATAATTTGCGCACTTCCTTCCGCGCTGATTCTCAGTTGCCTATATTATTTTTATTTTTGTTATTTTGTATTCACTCTTACTCTGCATTATCTCCACATAACTTATAGGCACAGGGTAAACAGGAATCAGTAAAAGAATATTTATTAAATATTAAATATTATTTATTAAATATTAATTTCACATTATTTATTTGATTTATTATTAATATTGATTTATATAATTGTTTAATGTTTATTTAACATTAATTTAATAAAATAAATAATTCAAGTAAAGCTTTAATGAATGAATCAAAACGTTAAAGAGAAGCTTTTGAAACATAGGTTGTGTAATTTCTTTACACTTATACTTTACTATAAAAGATAAATGTAAGTTTCGATTCTAATTTGGATCATCTTCAGATAAACTTAATATTCACAGAAAATAATAATTATAGACATCATCACGAATATCGGAGTAACAGATATGTCAAAAGTATGTAAGAGAGTTAATATAGTCAAATATTGACTAATTCTCATATTCACATCTCATTAAAGGTTGTTCATTAAATTTTGATAAATTAAATAATATAGTGCAACAATATGATGCTGTCATTGTAAAAGTTAATTGTAACAAAATGCACTTACATGAATGATGAGGTTGATAACAATATCTGTGTACATGATCATCCTACTGTCAAGTTTATTATATATTACAATAAACTAATTTAATGAAAATATTAATTATTGATAATGTTATAAATTACAAAAAATGAGGATAAATTAAAACTTACATGAAAACGCTGATATCTAGTAATAGACGATGAGACTGATGATTAACGATGAGAACATTAGACATAATGAGTGTCAAAATAATCGCGAAGTATATAAATAAAATTCAAATTGATAAGCAATATAGAACAAAAGTGTCATAAATTCGCGAAAATGTTCAAATATATTAATCTAGAGAAGTGTCAATTTGCAAATTCAATTTGCAAATTCATATTTTTATTTTTTTATATGTATCATCTCTGATATCAATCTTTTTGATAAAATTTTGTCTTTTGTAATCGAACAGGTACAATTTTTTTATGTAAAATTGTTTATATTTAGATAGGTATGGCTGTTTTAGAGACCATCTGAAAAGTATGGGAATATTTCTCATAATTGATATTAAAATTAAGTAATAGACAAAAATTCAATTTTGTTGCTAACGATTTTCTTTTCAGAAAAAATTTACCACTTTGACCTATGGCGATCCCTTGCACTCTTCTAAGAAGTATGGGATGGTATCCATCTATCTTGGAATAAGGGTATTAACTATTGATTACAACATTCAATCTTGACACTTTTAATGCAAAAATCAAAATCTGCAACATTTTAGAAAGCCCACTTCCTCTTCAAGCGACCGGGCTTAAATATATATGTATTGTTTTATATTTTACATGAAATAAAAAGTTACCCACTTTCCTATTTGTTGCTATAGACAAAAAAATTACTATAGTGGCCTCTTGATCTATCTATCCACTAAATTAATTATAGTGTCCAATTTTTAATAAAGAGAATGCCAAGAAAAGTAATTTAAATATCGTCCTGAAAATGGATGTGGTGCCAATCGTGTATGTGGTGTTGTCTCTTTTAATTAAAACAACATCTAAAAAAATTTAAAAAGTTGCCTTCAATTTCTATAATGAAAAGTCTAAGATAGTATGAATTAAATATAGTTAAAAGTTCGTCAATATAGGACGCAAAGCGATATCATTCATATCTGAAGTAGAAAATCGATAAAATAAACAGTTTTTTAAAGAACGACTCTTAATTTTGCATCACTATATTCGTCATAATTGGGGATGAAAGGGATTCCATAGGAATTCCAAAAGTTTATTTGTAAAATTTGTCATCATTAGAGCCCGGATTAAAGTCCTGAGATCGCATCAACCGTAGCTAGCTCTCTCCACTACATCTCATCTTCCACCGCCGTAGTGCCGTTGCTCGGACGAGTGACAGTAGAGAGAATAATGAGAACACGCTACAATTGATTTTAATACGTCGGTCGGTGGATAATCCAGATTCTATAAATAAAATGTGGAGTTTAAATTAATTTTAAGGCTTTAAAAAATTCACTTTTAGTCATGTCAATGTTTCTTTTAATCAAAGATCATCGCAATTCCTTCTAAAACTAAATTTATAGGTTTGTTAGTAAATAACGAAATCATGCCAAGAGATAAAAGAGAATCATCTTACATCGATACTCTTGACAATTGTTCTATATTCGTGACGATGTTTATGATTATTATTTTCTGTGAATATTAAATTCATATTGAAGAGGATTTAAATTAGGATCGAAATATATATTTATCTTTTACAATAATTAATAAAATATATGTAATTACACACTTACAACTTATTAGCTCCAAAAGCTCCTGTTGCAAAAAAAACAGATTTTACTATTAGGTTTTACTATTAAAAGTATCATTGAAAAACTTATTGAAAATGAAATGAATGGCGTTTTTAATAGTATTTTATAGCAAGCTGAATTAGTTTTTACCAATGGTAGCATTTTATCACTGAGGATTTTATCACTGACTAGTAATGTAAATTTTCTCAATAATATATTAATTTTATAATTTTATTGCTAAAATGAGTATTATTATTAATTAATATCTTATTCCAGAATACACATAATAAAATATGATAAAGAAAAAATTTTTCCCTAAATTCGGGAACTAATTTTATAGTGCTTCGAAGCGGTCACCCATCCGGTTGCATACTGCCATTCGCTATCCTTGACTTCTGAAATCATATGGAAATCGCTACACTTCGATGATTCACGAACACCTATATAATCATGGATGTATAGCTATAATATATCTGTTCAATATGGTCCTGATAGAAATTTCTCCAGTTTAACTGAACTAATCCAGTCAGCTACTATCTAATATTTAATTTTAATGTTATAACGACTATTTTCAGGTTAGGAAATCAAATGCTGTACTTTTGTAGTTATCATGTATCATCTTTGATTAGGTCTCCACAGTCTTTTTTTTCTGTCAATAATAATACGCCATATTGATACAGTACGGATATGTACCATGATGTATCTAAACAGTACAGGTACAGTATTGATACGTTGTACTATAATATCATGTATACTGCTATCTAGAGTCTTATATATGAGAGAAGCGATATTCATCCCCCACAAATGGGGGAAGCGATATTCTAGCACAAGTTCAGCACCGTCATATTTAGCTGCAGTTGATTAGCTGACCAGTGAGTTTTTCATTCCCATGAAATTCCATTGTAAGAATCATGAACTTCGTCAGGAGGTTAAGTAAGTATCAATGTTTTTGTGTTTTCTTGTTGAATAATATTAAATAATGCAATTAAAAATGTTACACAAAAAGGTAAATGGCATATTGTATACAATTAATTTTATAATTTTATTGAATGCATTATTGCAATAACGTTATATATTTTTGTAACATGATTATGTTTCTATTTTGCCAGGAAGTATTTCGTAAAAATACACAAAGATACTTATACATACCTAGGTATGTGTATGTACCAGTTCAGTAGAAAGGAAACATATGACTCTCCATTGCATAATATGGCTACTTTAATTAGATAGAGGATAACACCAATCAGAAATCGCGACGCCGATGTCGGTTCTCTCATATGTAGGATTCTATTGCTATCAGTTACGCCTCGTGGCAATACAGTAACAGTACGGTAGCGGTATTTTGTGCGGGTATCATGGGATATCGCACGCTTGGTTATCTGAGATAATATTTTACTATTGAAAATTTTATCACCGATCAGTGATCTTCAGTAATAAAATATTGCCATTGGTAAAATTCCATTGAAAGCATCATTAGATTGTATAAATGAGTAGCTTTTAATGCGAATTCCTATTGACAATCTAATGGCAAAATATTATATTGATCAAATGATATTTCTATTGATGCGTATCCAATAGTAACTAATATTAGTCGAATGATATTCCTATTGGAGTACATCCAATGATAAAATATTTTACCATCGAATGATTTTCTTATTGAACGCTTCAAATAATAAAATCATTCGATAATGATAATGCCGTTGAGTCCGTATAATTTTATCATTAGTTCAAATGATTTTACTATTGATCTGAATGATAATATCATTGACACTTTTCGCGACGGGCTTCTCTTTAACATTTTGATTTACTCATTAAATCTTTCACTTGAATTATTTGTTTAATCATGCGCTACCTGAAAAATGCATTATACTAGAAATAAATTTGGGGGGAGGAGGGGATAAACCTTATTTTATGTAAAAAATTGGATGCCCATGGGTAGAGAGGGACATGAACCTTGTTTCGCATGGAAAGTTAGGTTGTGTGTAACTCGTACTGTTAACATCTCTGCTCGCTGCTCTGTTCAGTTTTCGCTCCATGATTCAATTTTTATCTTCTTTCTTATAACAAGTGCCACTATTTTTAGTTTTAATAGTTTTTCTTTCATTTGCGTGTCTTCCTGCAATTGTCATATTATAGTTCTTTGGCTCACTCACTTCTCGGGTGAACTTTAATCGTACCAGATGCTGGCGTCGGGCAGAATGTTTTTCTGCGAGTGATATGATTTTTCCGTCTCTTTTGTTATTGCGATACTGCATTTTATTATTTTTGTGTTTTAGGTATTTATAGTCGTTTCTCAAATCTCATCTCAAGAGCGTATCAGGCGAGATACTCAGAATAGAGTTTTATGTCTTGAGACATAGACGATTTATATATTAATAGTCATGTCTTAATTAGAAATCACTTGAAACTGTATTTATTCGAGAAGAGGAATGTTATTCAAAACCTAAATAGTATAATATTATTCTATACTGATATTCTATACATATATATATACACGTATATAT
>NW_012130066.1:12208993-12212034 GCF_000143395.1 Atta cephalotes | reverse complement strand
GTGTGTGTGTGTGTGTGTGTGTGTGTGTGTGTGTGTGTGTGTGTGTGTGTGTGTGTGTGTGTGTGTGTGTGTGTGTGTGTGTGTGTGTGTGTGTGTGTGTGTGTGTGTGTGGGTTACGTATATTCAAAATGTTCCCGATTTACGAGATCACCTTTCATGAGCAAGTAGAGCGGACTGAATCGAGAATTCTTCATTATTTTGTAATTTTCGTAATACTGTAGGAAATATTAATTTCTATTAAAGATTACTAAATAAATACACTCGTGAACTACTAAATTCCCGATCATCGATTGCGATCACTTGTCATGAGGACTGCCTGGTAGGCGCGCGCTAAGCATATAACTTAAGCAGTGCGCCTTATAGCAGTTTCTACTCCCTGTACAACAAGCGACCAACATATACTTGGCGGTATACTGCGCGGATACATGATTACTTAGTGATCTTTAAAAATTAATATTTCCTAAGTATTGCAACAAAAATGATAAAAGATCTTTCGACTCAGTTAGTCCGCTCTATCTGCTCATGAAAGGTGATCCCATAGATCGAGAACACTTTATATCGGATGTTTCAGACCACTCTATTCTATTTAAAAATGAGAGAAGTAATTATTTTGAAAAATGTTTCAGATGAAAATTGTTGGAGATCAAGTAATGCATTACATGAGCATATGCGATTGACCTTGGGTGGCGTTGTGAAAGTGTGGAGGTCGATTTGAATTTTTAAAATGGGAATTCATATCTTTCTTTGCATATTCTTATAACTGACATCAACACATTTTCAAAACATTAGTTAGAAATCCTTCTTAGTTGAGATCTTCTTAAGACTTCAAAATTTCAATACCGCTGGCATTAGTATTATCCAAAATGTACCGCGTGGAGATCGCGCGATAGAATTTACACTTCTTTGGGGTGCTGGATTAAAGTAAATATATATGTGTATGTATAATATAAAATGCATTCATTTTACTAAGTGTACTAAGTGTAACATTGCATTTGTTGTTCTTTGCATAGAACCTTTGCATAGAACTTTTGCATAGAACAATTAAAACGAAAAAAACAAATTAAAAAGAAATTTGTGTGTGATAATACTCGAAATATACAGGGTGTGTTTTATTTTAATTAATGCACTTGAATTTCTCCGATACTACATAGACAAGATCGAAATCCTATTTTTACGATATGGATATTTTATCGAGGGGATATATTTTGGGGAACAGATTACGATTCTGTAATTGGGTTCATGTAAAATGCGAAAGGATGGTAACTTTTTTTTGAACGTGTTGTTTTCGGACGACATAACTTTTATTAATGTAAAGACCATGTGAATCGATACAATTCACAATAATGACAAAGAAATTCTTATTAGTATAATACAATACTATACCAAAGGTATAATCAATGATGTAATGTTATGAATACATCATCGGTACTCATTTCTTCAATAATATCCTACAATGTGATTTACAACAAGTTTCTGGAACAAAAGTTGCCAGAACTATTAGAGAACATCGATTTTTTAACTTGACAAAAACTGTAATTTCACATGTGGAGTGCCTGCATATTATGATGTGTATCAAATCATGTCACCATCATTTAGATATCGTATTATTCTCTGCATTCGTAAAGGATGATAATTCGAACGTGCACAAACATTGGAAGCTCGTGTTTAGCGGTTTGTTTGATTTTCTATCTTTGAGTCATAACGC
This sequence comes from Atta cephalotes, assembly GCF_000143395.1. NCBI lineage: Eukaryota > Metazoa > Arthropoda > Insecta > Hymenoptera > Formicidae > Atta > Atta cephalotes. Next base: position 12,210,329 of record NW_012130066.1, on the reverse strand, counting down.
GTTGAGCGCTCGTAATGAGTATGGCTACAAATATAATATTTGAAAAATTAGATTGCCATTTACAAAAATAAAGTTCCTTCATTTGATGGTTCCAAGATGAAATCTTGTTAATTAAAATATCCCCCTCGACACATAATGTAAAAATCACATAATGTAAAAATAGTAAAAATAGAATTTCGATATCTTGCATAATTCCGGAGGAAAGTGTTCATTAAAATGGGTATATGATCAATATTACATGTATTTTGATTATATTAAGAAAATTACATTTTTACATAAAAATTATTGTTTTAATTAGCAAAATAAGTAATAAATAATATATGAAAAATAAAATTCTAATATTACAATGAATTATAGAAGCATGAAAAATGTTAAGTGCATTTAATATTATTTTTTTTATAATTCTCAAAAAAATTGTTTTAGATGCGCACACCTCATTTTTTCTCTAAATAAACTTAGAAAATGTACAAGTGATTGTTTTGCTTACCTCGCCAGCTCACTTTAATTGGACATGTGATTGTTTGATTTTTAATGAGATACGCATTCAGTGCCGTCAGGCTTGGACTTTTTCGTAAAGTACCCTCATCATTTTTCCACACATATGTAATCGCTGTCTGCTCATATGATACTGAAAAATAAAATTAAGTTTTTATTAATTTAAGTTATAATTATGCATTAAAAGGACAGCAATATAAAAGGACAATTATGTTATTCATATTAACCGTTATTCTAATTATTTAACAGTTATTCTAATTACTCACTACTCTCGATTGCGAATGAACACAATGGGTCGTCGAAAGGGAAGATATTAAGTCTACCCTGGCAGGATAGAATAAGATGACGCCTGTAAAAGGATAATAATGCATTTAGAAGAATGTTTTTAGATAAATAAAAAAATTAAAATTTTTCCAATATTTCAAGTTATTTAAAAAATTTTATAAAAATATTCCTTAGAACATTCGCAATTACAAGAAAAGAAATGATCATAATAACAACATTTAATTTGCATAAAAGATATATTGATATTTCAAATACCGCATAAGATAGTTGACGGTGCCGTTACGATATATCCGCAAGGCAAAGTGAACAGGAATGATGGGATCTTTGAAATCGCCATGCATTATGAAATACGTATCCGGCAACCAGATGTTCTCGTAATGATGAATCGCATTTAAAAAGTCATATCTGGATCTGTTGCTATAACGCAATCGAGGATCGTACCACTGTTGCTGCAGTAGGAATTCCACTTCATATTTCTATGAAAGTAGAAAGACGATTGCATAATTTATGTATATATATATATATATATATATATATATATATATATATACATATA
>NW_012130066.1:12197289-12203421 GCF_000143395.1 Atta cephalotes | reverse complement strand
TATATATATATATGTAGATTATAATATGCACTCTAATAAAAAAATTATATAATTATTTCTTCTCAAGTTATTTCTACACTTAAGACCACACTTAAAGAGGTCTCCTATATTAAAAGATCGAAAAATGGTAAATTTTCATAATATTTTTTCAAAAGGAAGACTAATATTTATCGTTTTAAAACTTTTTGCACGTTTTAATATAACTATTGTGTTTTAATATAACTATTATATGTAGAGTACATATAAATTTTTATGTGAAAAAAAAATATAAATAATAAAAATAATTACAATAGAACATCCCTTCGTTCCTCCGATTCCTGTCTTCTTTTGGCCTTTGCAAAATTCATAAAGACAATCCGCTCAGAATTATTGTCTCGTCCATTAATACAGCATTATACCCCTTGGCTGTACTCTTGCATAAAATAATTATCAAAAATATACTACAGAATCCTAGGGGAGTGCCTAATAGTTTCGATCTTTTCAAGCAACTTTCTGAAAAGAGAATCAATGAGTCTGACATCTTGAATCCGTTGGATGTTACATCTTTACTAATGTCTTTCAAGATCTCATAATCGACAGCATTAATAAACAGTAGCAATATATAGAAAATAATATTTCAATTCCTAGAACCAAATTTATAAAGGTCATAAAGTTCGTATTGTCTTCCACCTATTTTAAATTTAATAATGTTGTATACAAACAGACGTATGGGACTCCGATGGGATCTCCACTCTTGTCTATTGTGGCTGACTTAGTAATGCGAGATCTTGAGGAGAAGATCTCTTAATATGTTGAATCGAATGTCAGCCTTTATTTCCGATATGTGGATGACATAATTATGGCTATTCCATCTAATTTGATATCATTTATTTATAAGACTTTTAATAACATATACATAAACGATTATAATTTACTATAGAATATGAAGAGAATCACAGAATCAGAAGTTTTCTTGATTTTTTGTTTTGATAGTAGAGGACAGTATAATAAACGTTGGATTGGTTTAAAAAAAAAATTCGGGGAGATGTCTATCTTATTTATTTAATCACTCACGTCATAAGATGGGTATCATATATAGTCTGGTTGATTAATTAATTTTATTTTCACAATCAAAATTCTATCAGAAAAATTTGGAAATGATTTGGAAGTACTTCTAAATAATGGATATCCGACAGAAATGATATTTAAACAGATTAATTCGAAGATCAAGAAACTTCTCTCACCAAGGGTTGTACATAGAAATTTGCAAAGCAATGATCATGAAAATAATATGAAAAAATTCTTTGTGCTTCCATTTATCCACGGTGTTACACAATCTGCCACACATATGATTAATAAAGCAGCCTGTGATGTGGGTTACAAATGCATTAACAAGTTAAATAAATTTATTAAAGTACATAAAGACAAGAAAGAATTTTTTGACAATAATAACGTAGTGTATAAGATTTTATGATTGCGATGTTTCTTATGTAAGACAGAGGACTAGGAGAAAACGCAATACGAGAATAAATGAACACATTAATAATAAGAAAATAGATTCATCCAGACATTCTGTTATAACAGCATTCGTTTTATTATAACCAGTTTTAATTGGAATATTAAAATATTAGACTCAGAATCGAATTACAATAAGAGATTTATTTCAAAAATATTACATGTGAAAGAGCAGGTTAATGGTATAAATTTAAAGATACAGAATCTCTCGATGACCTATATGTTTGTATGTTGAGTGTCTTTGTTAACAATAAAAACATTAACTTGTTGGTTCCTCTCTGTTCATGCGACACCGTCGTCCATAAGCAGCAGCATTTACGATTTATTATCCGTTCAAAATCATTCACATCATTATTAAGAAAATTCGATATTACATAATTGTAAAGATATTAAGTTAAAGAAAGAAAGATTATGGAAAATAGAACCTTTATCTGCTGTATCATTGTGATTTTATTTTATCTGATTTTTCATCATTATTTTATCTGATATTTAAGATTGTGAACGATATGAAAGTTGGAGTGTGCAAACATTTAATTAAAACAATCAAAACAGACAAACTCAAATGGTCTTAGAAGACATGTGCAAAGAAATCATACAAAAGTTTATGAAACCATATTCCGAAATTCCAAATTTCTAGAAGTATCTTCGAAACAATATTATATACATATATTCATGATATGTTTAAGCAGATATTTTTGTTATAATGGATTTACAGAATAATTAAATATATATCATCCAAAAAAAATATTTAGCGGTATATGATCAAGAGCTATGATCAAGAGTAAATTCTTCTATGTAAGAAAATCCACTAATAATTTGAATAGCTGTTTGAAACAAGAAGATATGCAACTTATCGCGAGAGAAAGGGACACACTACTATTCGAAAAAGAAATGTTCACGAGTTCTACAAGAAGGCATACGCAAATCGAGTCAAAGAGTCTTCTAAAGATTTTAAAGTTTTTTTTCGGATTATGCCTTTTGGGCTTCTGAAAGATCTGTTTTTTTTTTTAAATGTGATACTAATTAATGATTGTAATCTTAAATCTAGCTTATCTAACATCTTATAATTATATACGGAATATTCCTCCACATTTAAAAATATCTTCTAGAGGTATATATAAGTGGAAAATAGATATATATAAGAGGTATATATAAATGGAAAATTTTTTAACATTAGCGGGTACTAAAAAACAAAATATTTTTTTAATGAAATAACTTAATGTCATTCAAATATAAAAGTCGAATAATGAAGATATTGATTTATATAAATATGAAATCTGATTATATTCGTTATTTTATTTTTACTAATTATTTTGACCGATTAATTAATTTTAAGAAAAAACTATTCGTTAACATTAAGTACTTAAATACTAATTAATTAATTTTTATTTGTCTATATTACAGACAGTATCATAAATCAGAATTTAAATCGCAAGATTGTCAAATGGATGGCAATAAAATATCTTCTTTTCAATTTCTTTGATGATGAAGAAATGCAAGATTTTTTTAGTATTTTAAATCCTAAAATTAGTTATCAAAGCGTACTTTGATGCGAACAATGCGTTGTACAGTTTTCACGGAAATACAAAAATCTGTAATTGATGTCTTGATGCAAAACAAATAAAAAATATCATTTACTTTGGATATCCGTTGCAGGAAAATCTTATTATGAAAAAAAATCTTATTATGAATAATGCACATTTTATGAATGGAAATTGATTTTTATTGCTTTAGATTTCATCACTTCAAATAGTCATCACACAGGAAAAGATATCGCGGAAGTATTTTTTGCATCTTTAAAAGCTAAAGATATTTTAGAAAAAATTCTAGATATAACATTGGATAATGCTGTGTTGTATCGCTCAGGGTGCAAGGATGCCGCTCCGAGCATCGTTTATAGAATTTACGGATCAGCCGTTAATCGTACCGTCAAAGTATGATGTGCCGCTCAAGGCGTGGCGGAATCAAATTGGACGTGGCGGTATCATTTGATAAGGATTCGAGATCCTTCAATTAATATAGGCCAGCGTGGTGTAAGAAGTTTTATTTCCACTTACGAGTACTCGATGTGTTACAATTTTACGACATCTCGCAGTAGCGCTCGTAGTAACAGAAATTCTCATAGTAGTCGTGTATCTTCTTAACTTTTTCATAACGGCCCCGAGGTGCTTGAGGTTTACGCTTTTATATTTACAAATTAGGTCGAATTAATTGCGTGATTGCATTTTAAAGTAAAATATGCCATCGATTTTGAAATCAAAAGTAGGTGACTTGATTTGTAATGCTTTAACTGCTGATCTGCAGAAATTCTGCAGACGTAGATTTTGGGTATGACCTATTTGGGTCATAACATTCTTCCCCCGTTGAAAAAAGAAAACGGAGATTTTCTTTCGTTTGTTGATATACAATTATTACAATAATCACAATAATTATATACACAATAATTATATATAATAATTATAATACTACTCGAATAGTATAATACTACTCGAAATTGTGTATATGATGGGTTCCGGCAGAAATGATGAATCTTGTGCGTTTTTTAATTTTGCTGTTACATCTTGTAGTTACGTTTAGATCCATTAATTCTGTTGGGTCGCGAATAATTTTTCTTAATTTTACTATATCCGGTTGGTTTAAATCCTTATGCTTTAGCTGCTTTCGCAAACGGATTAAATTGTACTATAGTAAGCGAGTTTGAATGGTTGTAGCTTTGATGGTTTCCTATTGTTTTTACAGTCATGTCCGCAATTATTAATTTATATATTCTCCGTATAGCGCAATTTGTCCTGTTCTTACCATTTTCGTTCTATATTTCTCGCGATTTTTACAGTCTATAGTAATTGTTTGTTCGTAAGGGATGGAGTAGCTGTGCTCGTTCATTTTCGAGGGCTATCCATATAGTATGATTAGATTTAATATATCGCATGTTACACAATATCTTAGAATTAGAATTTTGTACATACATTTGAATTTCACATAATGAATTTGTGTTTTCGTGGTATATAGGTGGATTGGTGTGTTCGCAGGTATAGTCAATTTGTTTACATCTTATGCTTAAATCTTCACGTCATGTAATGCTGATTTTCGCTATCTATAGCTATTATAATCTGATCTAGTTCAGTCAGAGTGAATACATTATCGTGGTCGGGTGTGGGTAATGATATGATCTTGAGTCATATCATATTTTATAAAAGGAATTTCAAAATGGTGTGTATATTTGGTTCGTCATAATACGCACAGTGATGCATTTTTCTATCTCAAGCCAATTTGACTCAAGAATCCTGAAAGAGAAGTCCAGTCCTAATGGCAAATGTACTTGAGCTTCTTTTAAGCTGGTTACGATCTCATTTATTGATGTAATCCTAGGATTAGTCTTTCTTGTTTAATAAAAGTGAGGAAGTTTAATAAATGTTCGATAATACAATTTATATCTTGTAAGATATCCGTAATAATGACGTTTAGTATAAGAAAATATTCGTCCATCTCTTCTCTTAAGTCCTGTTTGGCTGTCTTGCTATTTATTCTGGTAGTAATTAAAAGTAATTGAGTATTGTAGTTGGTTACTTCTTCTAACTTAGATATGCGCGATTATGATATTTAGAATTTTTAATTGATTCGCCATGACATGATGAAGTGTTTGCTGTTTATTATTCAGAATCGTAACTTGTTCTTTAATGATTTTTTTCATCTGAAGCATCCATAGCAAAAAGTGCTTTAACAATGAAGCCTATTCCATCAATTAATCCACGTTTTTTATTTTGCTGATATTATGCAAAAAGTTTTTGCGTATTATTTTATTTCTTTTCGCCTTTCTTTTTGTTTTCTTAATCGTTGCTATTCAATTATATTAATCATGTTATCTCATATACCGCTATAGCATGCTGATTCAGTTCATGATGTTATGAATCAAGACGAGATTATTGTGGATAATGTTGAATTTACTGACCGGAAGGTTTAAGATTTGTTAGATTTCATTGAGTCTCTTAGCGAATCCTCGAAGGAGGAGCTACGAGAATAAGATGAGATAGATACGTATGCTTATATATACTTAATGTTCGATAAATACTTTTAGGCAGTTGACATGTATAATTTTTCGTCCTATTTTTATCTTGTAATTGACAGCTGACAGTTTCTCAATAATTTCGATATTCTGTCCATAATGAATCTAATTTTTTCGATTGATTTCTTCGCAGTTTCGTCGTGGAGCAATATCTTGTCTCCTAGTTTGAATGAAATAGCTTTAGTGTCTTTATCGTTATTGTTTGACAGTTAGTTTAGCTTTAATTATATGTTCTCTAGCGATTCGATTGGTCGCCTCTAATCGCTCTTTTGATTCCTTGGCATAATCATTACATCAACAGTACGTAGGATTTGGAGATTTCGTCAGTGCAGAGGGTAACGTTACTTAGTACAAAGTACTTAGTCCAAAAACTAGTTCGAATGGAGTATACTCTGTTGCTGTGTGTGGAGTAGTGTTGTATATGAACATGGCGAATGGAACGCATTCATCCCAGTTCAAAATGGGAAGATATAAACATTTCTTATAAATAATCTTACGAAAATATGTTACGAACCTTACAATTTTGTTTAGAATTTAGGTATAAATATCAAAGAAATAATAAGAGAGTAATATGT
>NW_012130066.1:12187041-12193848 GCF_000143395.1 Atta cephalotes | reverse complement strand
CGCGCGCGCGCGCGCGCGCGTGTGTGTGTGTGTGTGTGTGTGTGTGTGTGTGTGTGTGTGTGTGTGTGTGTGTGTGTGTGTGTGTGTATGTCATTTCTTGTTGAAGCTTCTTGTTGAAATTTATTAGCATTTTACAGAAACAAAAATCTTTTATAAATAAAATTAATATTTCCTGTAATTAAAAAAATAATTAAATATTATAAGATAAATGTACAAGAAAAAAAGAACTAAATTAATATATATTTATATGGAATAAATTTAAAAACTGTATATAACTAATGTCACGGATTTATCGTTGTATTTGTATAAAATTTGTTATTGATCGCAATAATGAGACAGAACTATATTTTGCAGTAATTTAATTTTAATTCTATTGTAACAATGAATGATTGTTGTTATTAAACAATTTGGTATTATGGTAGTTAATATAGACTGTGTAAGAGCGTTCGAAGAAATAATATATTTATTTTTTAACAATTTTGGTTGATCAACAATGTTGGTCTCTTATAAAAAGAATTCATAACGTTTTTAACATTAAAGGTACATGAGTAACGAATTCTTCAAGATAATTTAGATTTCGGTAGCGAACGTTTGGAAACATTGAAACATATTATTCGCATTTATATATTTAGCATTATATACTTACTCATATATTTAGAATTTTTTTTTATTACGATTTGAAGATACATCATCTGTAATATATTTAATATGAAATTTATTAATGTTAAAATATAGACGTAACAAATCTTAGAATTAAATGAAAGAAACTCAGACTCAACTCGCGTTGAGAGATGTCATATAACCGGTTTTTTGCATTTAATAATAAAAAATTACATTATAGCTTGCGTATTTATAAAGCATTAATTTAAAAAATCTTTAATACAATATTGTAAGTAAATCTTCATTTTTTTGTCTACTTACATTCAGTAAGCGTGACAATATTCAATAACAGGGATATGTGTGTCTCTGGAATCGATTTAAAATCTCTTTAAAATATTGTTAAACGCAATGACATAAGGAAAACACACTTTCTTAATGCATGCCTAATTTGATTGTTTGTTCAACAAGGATTTATCGTTGGAAGGAAATTTATCGTGAAGGAAGAAATAGAAGTTGAGAAACGGAGTTATTTTCTCATTACATTTTTACATGTCTCATATCATGGAATTTCTTGACAAAATCCGAAAAGGACTGCGCTTTCTGACTGAATGCTTGTTATCATGGATTGCATGAAGAATGATTCCGTACAACAGGTGAAATGCTTGATTACAATAGCTATAATTGATGTGAAAGAGAATGATGACAATAAGGCTCTCGTATACGTTAAAGGATTTAAAAAACGCGAATGGCTGAGATCCTGGATGCTGATTATGAAGATAGATTACGAAGGTAGATTCTTTATGTAATCTGGATATTACTAATACTGATGTAGAAAACATGTTAAGCATTATGCGTTACAGAATGTATTTAAAATATTCAACTGATGATCGCAATACTAGGAAAAAATGTATCAAGTTTAAAAATAAAGTATAAGATTTTTTTTAAATATGTTTTTCTTCTTTTCCCGAAATTCATTTTTGAAAAGAAAATAGGAGCAGATAGATTTTATTATCGTTGGCGCCTTTAGATAAAAAAGTTTCGATATCGTTAATATTTATTGTTATAATATGTGTCAATTTGGTATCCTTCGACCACGTCATAACTATTTTTCAATGTATAATATAAAAAAAAATATCCTCTCCATTTTAGGTATAAAAAAAATATGGAAGGGAACATTGTTTAAAAGAAGAACTCCTGGCAACGTTACCGCATCGTTCAAAGAGCTCCAAAAGAGTTCACACTATTAGCTATTACTAATTATAAGTTCTCCGAGAAAAAATCTCAAGCCATGAACTGTTACGTTCCAATTTAATAGGATGTTGTACGTACAAGAGACAGTAAGTTTATTTAATTTTATGAAATATTTGCTTATAACGTTATACATTATTCATTTTTGCTTATACGTTATTCATTTTTGTAAGATCTATTTACATTTTCTTTTTTATTTACGTTTTCTTTCTTTTTCACAGTGCATTTTCTCAAACATCGTCAGTACATCTTCGAAATCTCACTATATGCCTCATATTTTGATGAGGAAATATGCATCGACTGTACAAGTTCTTGGTCATTGGGATCGTTGTGAGATCTATATCTCATGTGCAAATTGCGATTAGTGATAATCGAGGCAACCGCATGTTCATACCTCATGCATGTGGAAGACGTTAAGAGGCGTGCAGATATCGAGCGATTAATGCAGTCCTATTATCATTACCGATTCAAGATCTAAATATGGAACTTTTTAAAATATATGATATGAATAACGTGAAGTTAATGGTACACTAAATGTTTGTACATGAAATTAACAACTATTTCCTTATTTGAGCTTGAGCAGTATTGAAATGTGTTGAATATGTATTCTATAAACTGAGTCAATATTCGCATGGTGTTAGTAAAAAATTCGAATATTTTGTGTAATTTTAAAAACAAAATTGTATTATTAATAAAAGCGATGTTGCAAACACTTTGTACAAAATTTACGATAAAAATTCTATTATAGAATGTGAACTAATAGTCAATGGTTTAGATTATATTATACATACTATATTACATGATAAATAAATGTATGTTAAAAAATATATTCTTTTCTTCTAAAATTATTTCATCTCTAGTCTCTTCGCCACTTCTTCTTCATATCTTCATAGTAAAAGTTAAATTAATCAATAAGAAAGCTCGCTTGACCATTTATATTATATTGATAAAAAAAATATTATCATAATTAGTATTACTAAGTTAGTATTACTAAGTTATATTATTAAAAATTATATTATTAAAAATAATATTATAAAAATATTATAATATAATTAGTTTCTAAATCGTAAAATCATCAATACCATATCTCATTAAAATCATAAATACCATATCTATTTAATTAAATCATGTGCAAGAAAAAAAGACAACATAGGAGAGCGAAATAATAAGGACTGCAACATATGAAACAGAGAGAACTGCGTCAGGCAATGAGGAGAGAGAAGACAATAGGTTAAAGAAAGAACGCAATGGGTAAGAGGGAGAAGTAACGGATCCTTTCCTCTCTACCATCCCGGTGACACGCTTCCTAACGTCTGTGAGACACTTCCCCCTCCTTGACTCACACATTACACACACACACACACACACATACACACACACACGCGCGCGCGCGCGCGCGCGCTCGCGCGGTAACTATAATAATAAAAAATTTTTTAATTATTTATTATACAATGAGCGCTGTGCCCATATAGCGTTGAATTTATACTGAAGGACTTCGAATTTCGCTCTAAAATTTTAAGGACATATTTTTAAAGAATTGTATTATCGATTTATGAAAAAAAAAATCTACTTTTTTGACCCTCTAATGTAGGAGACTCCTTTAAGTGACTCGCAATTTTTCTCGACTTAAAAATTAGCCAATACAAATTCCAAGATATATTAATAAGATAAATCGGGGGAAGATGGCACAAGAGGGAAAATAACTTTAATTATGTTTTTGTCATAGAACATACATTAGCCATTTTGACTGCGTAGAAGTATATAGTAGAAATATGTAAACAAAGCGCAATTATCAAAAAGTTCATGCTAATTGACATTAAAAAATGTTTAACAAAGTATGGAAAGGTAGGTCATGAAATATGCTCTTTATAATACATATTTGGTACTCTAATAACTAAGATTTGTGCTTCGATGCTTATTGTAAAATCGAACAAATGATATATGGTTTTGATCGGTAATCATGTTACTATAGATTATAATTTGTAATATTCTTATATATGCGTAAAAGTTGCAATTGAATATTTCTCTTACACTTGGGAATAAAATGACAGTAAATACCAAACACGATTGTTCTTGCTTGAAAAGTCATTAAAATTTTATGTTTTAAAATTTTGGATGCTTTATATAATTTGAAATATTTTAAGTTATTGAAATGTTGAAGGGAATGCTGGAGTGACATTGAACTTGGTCGATGTCGATAGTACAGATTTTTAAAATTCTAAATAAAAAAAGTCGATAATAGTGACATCTTTAATTCATTTCTTATATTATCGTTTTATCTCACTCAAACGCGTACATGTGTCCTTATCTAACATATTGCAACGTCATTTCTTTGCAAGATGCATTATACCTACTGCTAAATGCAATTATTGATTTGTTTACCTTTCCGAGTCTTCACACAGAGTTCGTATACACATCATTTGCAGATCGATATAAATCTTTCTTTTTAACCTTTTTATTTTAATTTCATAAACTCAGTATCGTTTGTACATGTAAAGTGCTGGTGCAAAACTACTGTTGTTTTGTCCATACAAGTTATAAAACTTTTATATTAAAGAAACATCTACATCAGGTGATAGTTCTACGAGTTAAAAAAATGTAAATTTTTAACTTTTTTTCGAATTTAGTATAAAGTTCACTGCAGCACCATCAAATTTTACGTTTCTACTTTAATCCTGTAAAAGGATTTTTTACTCCATTCAGTAAATTCGGAGATTTATATCGATCTGCAAAGTCTCGATAATTTGATCACTTCAACATCTCTTTAAATGAATAAAAGTATTGTCCAATTTACTTCTTAAATAATTTTCTTTTATATTTCTTTTATATTATGTTTTATCATACTTTTGTATGTTTTTATAGCTTAAATTCTTGATTATGGACTGTAAATAAATAAAATATGCAAGTTTATATTGTATTACATTATTTAATTGTTTGTAACATCTTCTCCCATAAGAGGCTTCTTATCCATATACACTCATTCCCAAAAATAACGGTACACTAAAAGTTTGGGAAAATTTTACCAAATTTTAAATGATCATAACTTGATAGACAATGAACATAAAAATATGTTTAAAAATCCAAAATGAAATTTAAAATGTCTACTACTTTAAAAATATTTGAATGAGAATTGTACAGAATTATTTTCAAAATAGCGGATGACAAAGTGAGAAAATGCAAAATTGGTAATCAAAAGTCCATGTTTACGATGATGCATGATGTGAATTAGATATCACAGCAACGGGACAATACATACGTGAAAGAAGACTATAGAATTTTATCTTTAAATCACTTTTTAATCAAGTTCGATATAATTTTTCGTTAAGTTGTTCTGAATTTAAGATACTGCTGTCATTAGCTCAACTTGATGATTGTAATTTTTTCTAATATGAACTATATGGAGTTTGATTCGGAACGTCATCGTGTATGTGTGTATATGTATGTGTACATATATGCGCGCGCGCGCGCGCGCGCGCGCGTGTGTGTGTGTGTGTGTGTGTGTGTGTGTGTGTGTTAATGTTAAGAACGTTCTCCGAAAAATCCATTTTCTTAGATTTTTCTGAAACTTACAGAAAAAGCTTGTTTTAGTGTCCTGAACATATATGCTTTAAAACTCAATACTCGGAGCGAGATTAAAAATCGAAGTATTCCACTTCAACGTTGAAATGTTTAGATAGGATCCCTATCTAAAGCTTATTTAAAAGTGTTCTTTTTATTTATTGTAAAAAAAGATTTTCTTAATAATTTTATGGAACAATGGGATATAAAACTTGATATCATAAGGAATAATATGAAATTTGAATATGACTTCTGGTATTTGTTTTTAAGAAATCATTGAGCAAAGTAACTCCGCTATTTTTTCGACCGGCGGCAGTAGCGAAGGGAGACATTGACTTGGCAACATCATATATGTTCAATATGCGGTGCGCGAAAAACAGAAAGCTCATACTTTCAGAAAATTTGATTGAGTAACATGGAATTTTTACAATTAATTAATAATATCAGCATGTTAATTATTAAACAATTATTAAACAATAATGACACTGTCCTTCTGCCAATGTACTGAAATGAGATGATTACATGCAATATCTCACAGTTAAAACTCTAGCATTTTCTCGCATCTTTCTTTTTAAAGAAACGGCCGCTTTTATTCCGAGGATTCGACATTGTTTACGATGTTTATAACCTCATTAATTCAACACACAAATATCATAAAACTTATAGTAAATGGAGCCAGAATAGTCTATCTAAGCAATGAGTAGAAGGTGTGAGCAATATCTGAGAGACAGAAGATGTATGTTTCTGTAGTATTTCTATCCTGCTCAGCGATTTTTCTTTTTTCTGCGCATGTGTCAAGTGAGGCGCGATCGCGAATTCTCTTTTTAATTTACTGTCATTGAGCAGGATAGAAAGATATTCACAGCTCGACGGCTGTATTCCTCTTCCATTTACTATAAGTTCTATGACGAGTATAAAGAATGTAGGAGCAAAAAAAACGCGAAGCAAGAATGTAGTGTTGCCACTCCACACGGAGTGATACAGTGAGATCATTTTTGCGCTTCTGCGCATAAGGGATAGAACGAAAGAGCGGAGTGGTACTCAACTAATATTTTCTGTATGGGGCGACTGCGTGGATGTGAGTAAACTTTAGATTGAGCACAATTGCAGTCGGCGAACGTAAGGTGTATGCGTGTGCATGTCGTGTGCGCGCGCGTCCTTATTAATCTTGAAAATACGGAGCTTTATAAAACGTTGACAACCATTCGAAGATGATTTTTTTAAGAGTTATTTTTTAAGAGTTTATATATTTTCAAATTTTATAAGAATGCTTACAGAACACCCATTGGGTTTTAAATATTTTCAGAACGCTTATAAAATGCAGTATGTGTGTGTGTGTGTGTGTGTGTGTGTGTGTGTGTGTGTGTGTGTGTGTGTGTGTGTATATATATATATATATAT